>NW_022639762.1:45146-48149 GCF_010583005.1 Odontomachus brunneus | reverse complement strand
TATATATATATATATATATATATATATATATATATATATATATATATATATATAGAATATTTTAACGTAATTAATCACTTCGCTGGCACTGACGCACTTTTGCGTCAAATAAAGGATGAGTCAAAATTGGCATTAATTAAAGCACACATCATTTATCATTTAATTTTTTTTTCCGTTAGCAAGATTTTTAACAAAGTACCCAGGGATTTTTGGGGTCGCTGATTTCAAATCTGAACTCTAAATTTCAAAATTCAAAATGGCGGATGCAATATGGCGAACCAAAATGCAAAAAGTGACTTGATTTTTATGAAACATGTATTCCGGGTTTTTAGGGTCGCTACTTTTGAATTTGAGATTAGTTTTGTCAAATTCAAGATGGTGGATTCAATATGGCGGACCAAATGGAAAAGTGACTTGATTTGGATGAAACTTAGTATTCGGGAGTGTTTGGGGTTTGGGCTGATTCTCTCTGTTAGCGAAGTGATTAATCTACCCTTTCTCATGATTTTATCACGTTTATTTTACGTTTATTTATTGACTATCAAGAGAAAAGAATAGTTTCCAAAAATTGGTACCAATGTGCTCCAACGACCTGAAATGTTCTTTTATACAAATATCTTTTTATTTTAAAGACATGCAAGAATTTTTAGCGTGTCGTTTCTCGCTTCTGATGTCATAATTCAAAATGGTCACAATTAATAGAAATTGTTGTTTGGGGGAACTAGGCTCTCTCTCTCTCTCTCTCTCCCTCCCTCCCTCCCTCCCTCCCTCTCCCTCCCTCCCTCTCCCCCCTCTCCCTCTCCCTCTCCCTCACCCCTCTCTCTCTCTCTCTCGGGGATTAATTTATTAAAATAATTTCAACTAAAAAGTCGGTTTGACGTGGAATATTGATTCACCGCATACGTTACAAGGAAAATATTCAGCACACTGTCAGATACTATTATTTTTTTATAAAAATTTAAGTATTCGCACCAACTTATCGCATTGGATCTTATTCGTCCGTTTCCCTTACTTATGATAGATTTACTCAAACATTCGTCGCTAGATATTAGGCACAATAATTTAATGTTTAGTGAAAGGATAAAATTATTCAACAAGTATAATATACAGGGTGTTCGAAAAGTCTGGACACGGCCGATTTTCTCGGAAACTATAGGAGTTAGAGGAAAATGTTAAATACAAAAGTTGTAGGGTTTCAATCAATCTATCAACTGGTCATCCTTGTTTGATCTTGACGAGTACCGTGGAGATCACGTGGAGGTCAAGATGATTTTGTTAAATGGGACACCCGGTATTTGGTAAGGTCATGTGAAAGCTGGTCCGGAGCCCTTTCCAAAACCCTGGGCATGAGCCCTTCCAACCCCCTGGCGGTGACCTTGAGGCGAGTATTAGTGTTTGCATGGTAAAAGTTCAGACACAGCCGATTATTTCGCAAACAGTGGGTATGATGGAAAAATGTTTCGGGTAAAAGTTGTAAGACTCCATAAGACCTACCGAATGGGCTACGCTGATTGACCTTGACGGGTACCGTGGAGGTCACGTGGAGGTCAAGATGATTTTTTTAAATGGGACACCCAGTATTTGGTAAGGTCATGTGAACGCTGGCCCCGAGCCCTTTCCAAAGCCCTCAGCTCGGCCACTTCACCTCGGTCGCTACGGCGACTGTTCGCCGATCTCCCAACCAAGATGATGGAAGACCGTAGTTTTTAAGTTAGTCTAACAAACTTTCCCTAACCGGAGCGTTATCCCACGACTGAATAATTGGTTGCCCTAAACAGGGCGGTTTGTTTTGTGTACGCTTCCAATTGCGCTCACTTTCTTCTCTGACCATTCCGGCAAGGGCACTCCCACCCGTTCTCACTCTTTACAATCTTCCTTCCAATTAGATTCCTTCCGAGGTGAAGTGGCCGAGCTTTGGAAAGGGCTTTGGAAAGGGCTCGGGGCCAGCGTTCACATGATCTTACCGAATACTGGGTGTCCCATTTAAAAAAATCATCTTCACCTCCACGTGACCTCCACGATACCCGTCAAGGTCAATCAGCGTAGCCCATTCGGTAGGTCTTATGGAGTCTTACAAGTTATAAAGCTTTAAAATATCTTTTTAATAATAATAACAGTTTGATCTTGAATTAGTTACTTAATATTATTTGAAGATTAAATTGAATTTTTGAATGGGGATACCTGTTTTTTATTGTTGATTTTTGTAGATGACATCGAAATCTTTCCAAATTACTTGCTATAAATCCATATAATAACATAAAAATAACAATATTAACACCATGTTATTAATGTAACACATTCTCAACGAAACTTTGGCTTCTTTTCTTATTTAAAGAATTTTATTATTTAAAATTATATGGCCTGCAAAAAAGAACATATAACATATATAATATACTGAAAAAAAAGAGCAATTAGATCGACAAAATCAAGGGTTACCGGCCTTCAAAGAAATATTGTATCTATTGAACAAATTATGTGTTAATGCAGTAACAAATTAAGTTAATATAGCAATATCAACTTAATTCATTGTTGTATTAACGCACAATTTGTTCAGTAGATATGATATTTCTTTAAAGGCCGATGACCGGCAATTTTGTCAAGCATTTTATTTTTTGTCAGTATATTAGTATATTATAAATATGAATCTTACTTTTCCTCCAATTTGAGATTTAATGCATCCGGATGAAATACATATTTATGCTCATTTATGCGCGTGTTGTCAACAGACGAGTAGCAAATTATTTGGTTATTCTGGGAACGTATGGTATCTTACAGCGAAATTATCGCCTAACAACTAATTTGTAATATATATTCTTTCGAAATTATTTGAGTTCAAGTGGTTCTAGTAGGTTCCAAAGACTGTACATTGATTTAAATGTGAAAATTTAATTCAAATAAAAGTTTTAAAAAAATATTGTTTAAATCATTGTGTATTAAGATAAACAAATTTTAATCGTGTATTTCACAAATTCAATAATAATACTTTCGATAGCAATAGACTTT
>NW_022639762.1:44549-45082 GCF_010583005.1 Odontomachus brunneus | reverse complement strand
CATCCGGATGAAATACATATTTATGCTCATTTATGCGCGTGTTGTCAACAGACGAGTAGCAAATTATTTGGTTACCCTGGGAACGTATGGTATCTTACAGCGAAATTATCGCCTAACAACTAATTTGTAATATATATTCTTTCGAAATTATTTGAGTTCAAGTGGTTCTAGTAGGTTCCAAAGACTGTACATTGATTTAAATGTGAAAATTTAATTCAAATAAAAGTTTTAAAAAAATATTGTTTAAATCATTGTGTATTAAGATAAACAAATTTTAATCGTGTATTTCACAAATTCAATAATAATACTTTCGATAGCAATAGACTTTTTTCGGAATATGTTGTTGTTTAATTTGAAATATTTGGCAACAAAACAGATATGTAATACGAATGAAAAATGCGTACAATATATTCACTTTCATGTTTCTGTACAAGTATAAAATGAACATATTTCTATTATTTCAAATCATAAAATGAAAATTCAGTTTATATATAATTTGACAAATATATTCAATTCTTTTTACTATATTAATC
>NW_022639762.1:41869-44539 GCF_010583005.1 Odontomachus brunneus | reverse complement strand
AATTTCGAATTTTGGAAGTCTTCGTCCCACTATGCACCGTCCAAGTAGATGGATACTTTACTACTGTAGCTAGATACTTTACTGTAAGTAGGGGAATGTAATAAATTGTAGAAAAATAATACACAGACAGTTGCATATATTTAATGTATAATGTTTACAATTTATAATGTTATTATAATATATTAAAATTATATAATTAATATATTAAGAAAAATCGATTGAGGATTTGCATACACAGAAAATAAATGTGTTTTACTTATGGCACATATTCGTAACAAAGGTGGTGCTCATGGAAAAAATGTGTGATGCAAAGTGATCGTTTGCACCAAAAACAAGTAATTATAGCAGTTTTGCCACAAACATCGCATTGTACTTTAGAATCTTTTTTGAAACAAAAATCAATCGGTGTCTCGAACTCTGGCGATCTAGTCTGTAAATATCCATTCTTAAACCATGCAAATTAAATAAATTTTGAAACCTGGGTGACGAGAATTGATGGTGTGTTAATGACTACAATTTCAAGATATTGTTCCTATGAAAATCAATTGCAAGATCGAGTAACATAACATTATCAGAGAAATATTTGATAAAATTTTTCCACAAGTGGAAGCCATATACATCTAGTGGTTGTATTTTTCCCGTTGTACCAGCCGGAATTATTAGAAAATATATATCTGTTGCAGAATCTGGTCTACTTTCGGCAATTATGTTGGGATAATGTCCACTCCAAGAAACTAATAGTAATACGGATTGTGGCCCGACGTTCGGAACGAAAACTTCTCTCCAGAAATCAGGTTTTTACATGATTTGATGTTAATTTACCTGACGTTGAAGCCATTACATAAATGTTAGGAGTGTTAAATAATGATTGCTGCACTTGTGGACCAAACGTTTCTGTGGATTCTTTTAATACAATCAAAAGAGGCGATAATAATTTACCATCAGCAGAAATAGTCGGCTGTATTGTGTAACTGTGCGTGGTTGCTGATACAGACTATACTGCAGATTCTATTGTTTTTGCACCTTTATTTGCTAAAGTACGACCGGCGTGATGTTCTAACTGGAATCCATTCTGATCCGAATTATAAATATTTTCTACTTCATATTGATTAATAAAATATAAGTAAAAAGAAATCCATTATTTTTGCATGAAATTGAAGGCTTTATTTAGCATAGTTAGAATGATCCGATTTAGGTCAAATATGCACCGTTTTGTTCGATAACTTGTTGCCATTTTGAAGGTAATTTCATTATGCCTCTCTCATAGAAACCCTTGTCCCTATTGGCAAAAAATTGGGACAGTCGATTTTTACAAGCTTCTCTTGAGGCGAATTTTTCACCAGCAAAATCATTCGCTATAGACAGAAATAGGTGGTAATCACTTGGTGCCAGGTCCGGACTATAAGGTGGATGCATAAGAACCTCCCAACCAAGCTCCGGGAACTTCTGGCAAGTCACTATCGATGTGTGTGGCCTGGCGTTGTCCTGATGGAACACAATTCCTCTCCTATTGGCCAAAGCTGGCCGCTTCTGGGCGATTGATTCCTTCAGACGGTCCAATTGTTGACAGTACAGGTCCGAATTAAGAGTTTGGCCGTAGGGGAGCAGCTCATAGTGGATGATTCCCTGCCAATCCCACCAAACACACAGCAAAGCCTTCCTGACCGTCAATCCTGGCTTGGCCACCGTTTGCGCCGGCTCACCGCGTTTCGACCACGACCGTTTTCGCTTGACGTTGTCGTAAGTGACCCACTTTTCATCACCAGTCACCATCCGCTGCAGAAATGGGTCGATTTTGTTGCGATTCAGCAGCGATTCGCAGATGGAAATTTGGTCTATGAGGTTTTTTTGCGTTAACTCGTGTAGCACCCTTACATCGAGCTTCTTTCTGTATCCAGCCTTATTCAAGTGGTTTCAAACGGTTTTTTGTGCAATGTTTAGCTCCTGGACAATCGAAACAGTGCTTACATGACGGTCGGACTCGACGATTTCCATTATTTTATCGACATTTTCGACAATTGGCCTTCCAGAGCGTGGTGCATCTTTGACATCAAAAGTACAGGAACGGAATGGACGAAACCAAAATTGCGCATGATTGGCTGTTACAGTACCATAAATACTAAACACATCAGGACCATAAACACTATTCACATTTTCAGCCGCCTGGCTTGCGTTTTCGCCTTTATCGAAGAAAAACTGTAAAATATGGCGTATTTTCTCTTTGCTGGTATCCATCTTTAACGCGCGCTCAAACAATACTGAGTCAAATAATCACAAAACTGTTTGAGAAGTTTTTTTTAGTACGAAATCTTATCTTTCTAACACCATCTAGTGTAAACCGATCGCACTTATACAACGCGAGATACACATTACTAAAGCCATCTATTGGAAAAATAATGGATTTCTTTTTACTACACCTTATATTTTACATTTCTTGTAAATGTTTCGCACTTCTTTTTCAAATCTGACTTTGATAACAAAGATTTTTTCGTGACAAATTTCGTTACGAGGGCTGCTCCGTAAGTTTTGCGACTTGGCAACACTGGCGTTGCTAGGTAAAATCTAACCTTACCATCAAAAAGTTTGACAGTTTGGAAGATTTTTTTACTGGAAACGTTTTGTCGTACGGAGGCTACTTGTATTGTTTACAGTGACTTGAAAATTGTGTCT
>NW_022639762.1:34404-41761 GCF_010583005.1 Odontomachus brunneus | reverse complement strand
TTTTACGACTTTCGACGTGGATTATCGAGACAAGAGTGCATCGATCAACTTGCTTCCACTTTTGGCAATGAAGCACCACACAAGGCCACTATTTGTCGCTGGTTTAATGAATTCAATCGTGGTCGTAGTTCGCTCACCGACGAACCTCGCGAAGGTCGTCCAAAATCAGCTGCTGTGCCAGAAAACATCGATGCTGTGCGTGAATTGATAATGCAAGATCGACATGTGACATACCGTGAGATTCAGGCATCCCTGGGTGTTGGTATGAATTGCATACAAACGATATTGCATGAACATTTGGCCGTAAAAAAAATTTGTTCACGTTGGATCCCGCATAATTTGACAATTGCTCAAAAAAAGGATCGTGTAAATTGGTGCAAAAAAATGCTGAAGAAATTCGATCGACGTGCGTCAAATTGTCGTATATAACCTCTACACAGGTGACGAGTCATGGATCTATGCATATGAACCGGAAACTAAACAGCAGTCGACTGTGTGGGTCTTTCAAAGTGAACCTAACCCAACAAAAGTTGTTCGCGCTCGAAGCACTTCGAACCAAATGGTCGCCTGTTTTTTCGGAAAAACTGGTCATGTGGCAACAGTACCCTTAGAGAAACGTAGAACGGTCAATTCTGAGTAATACACAACTATTTGTTTGTCAGAATTCTTCGGCCAAATAAGAAAAAACAACTCAAGACGACGAATCATTCTTCACCATGACAATGCGAGCTCTCACACATCGGCTCAAACAACCGCCTATTTGACCAGTGAAAACATCAAATTAATGGGTCATCCACCGTACAGTCCTGATTTGGCACCCAATGACTTCTTTTTGTTTCCGAACATCAAGAATAAACTGCGTGGTCAACGATTTTCGACGCCAGAAGAAGCAGTTGATGCGTTTAAAATACGTTTTGGAGGTACCACTTTCGGAGTGGCATGGATGCTATAATAAATGGTTTGAACGAATGCAGAAGTGTATTGATCATCATGGAGAATACTTTGAAAAACAATAAAGCCATTTTCAATGACAAATTACCGTGTTTTCCTTACTAGTCGCAAAACTTACGGAGCAGCCCTCGTATTTTACGAGATACTATATTATGTTGTTTTTTGAATCTGTGTATCCACATATGTGACACTATGAATCCTGGCGCATTTATCTCTTGTTGTGCTCGAGAAGATCGACCGATGTCAATATCATGAATTATCATTCCTCTTTGGAGCGCTTCATTGAAGTTATTTAATATATTCAGAAATTCTTTGCAATTTTTCTCTTCTGGTACCACCTACATTGATATACTTCTCCCATCGTCGTAATTGTCGTAGCGATGTTACTGGTTTATAATTGTTTTTAACCGATTCCAATGATCTTGGTTTTTACCGCTTCTCCAGTATTCCATAACTTGCCTTTTGTAGTCGTTTGATATTGCTGCTTCAACAGAAGTACAAATAACTTCTTCTGGAAGATAATTCTCATCTTTAACATGATCAAACAAATCAACTATTTCTTGCATGTGGAATCTTATTTGGATCATAAAAATCTAGTGCTCCTCTTTTATTTCAAATTCGTTATCATTTCCAATTTCTTTCAGCATATATTCAACTTTTTCCTGCACTTCTATTTCCTCTGAAGTTATCGGACTTTGTGGAAGGTCCAAAGCAGAGAATGTTGCACACAGTAGCAGTATGACATTCCATGCATTAAATAACATCATTCTGGAACAGATTGAAAATAAATGTTTGTCTCCACCTGTATCTGTATAGTCCCAACAAAAAGTTAGAAATAGATTAATATTTCTATTTTCTATATAAAAATGTATAATATATGTATACGATATAGTTAAATAACAATATTTCTTGACTTTAACGTTTGAACTTTATAATTTACTTTTTTTATTAAAATAAATTAAACAATATTTAATCTAAATTCTTAATCATTCTCAAATTGTGTCTCAAAGAATGTCATTTTATGTGAACATTTTATACATTCGTCTCCCTATTATCGCAACAAAAATAACGTAAATAATGCGTTTATAATTGCGTTTTGATTTATTAATTTCTTTTAGATGCATTGTATATCTGAATCTAACATTTTGTTGGGACTATACAGTGATTATATAAAACTGTGATATAAAACTGTGATTATATAAAAAATAAAATATACTTTATAATTAATATTATGTCTTCTTATTTTTGACGTTATTTTCTTCTCTTCTGTCTCTTGATATCAGATATACAAAAAACGTTAACAAAAAAAAAAAGAAACATTGTACACATCTTCGATTGACAACTGTATTTCTGTCTAAAGTAGCATAAGAATTATTTTTTACGTTTCAATATTGATCCATTAATAAATATATTATACAATTTAACTATTGCTCTATTTTATCTCCTTTTCCGTACAATACTAACTGGACAAATTATTATAATTTCAATAATATAAAAGTGAAGAGTGGCAAGCGTAAAGTAATGATACAAGTTAATAAATACTTACATAATTTCACTAAATTATGATATAATTATGATATAACATACAGTTACTGTATAACGCACAGTTCGTATATAACACACACTTCTTCACAGTACTAACTCATGAAACGAAGTGCACGTTTTGAAATGTTGCGGACATTTATATAGAGTCTACATTGTACGCAGTACGATGAAATGACTAAATTGAACTTTGCATGATGATCACATTGCGCGAAGCGAATAAAACCTATTTTTAATACTTTACAGTGGTTGTCGATGCTATTTCTGTTGATGGTAGATTATTGTCGTCTCTTTTGTATTAAAAGAATTCACAGAAACGTTTGGTCCACGAGTGCAGCAATCATTATTTAACATTTCTAACATTTATGTAATGGCTTCAACGTCAGGTAAATTAACATCAAATCATGTAAAAACCTGATTTCTTGAGAGAAGTTTTCTTTCCGAACGTCGGGCCACAATCCGTATTAGTATTAGATTCTTGGAGTGGACATTGTCCCAACATAATTGCCGAAAGTAGACCAGATTCTGCAACAGATATATATTTTTTAATAATTCCGGCTGGTACAACGGGAAAAATACAACCACTAGATGTATATGGCTTCCGCTTGTGGAAAAATTTTATCAAATATTTCTCTGATAAACTCGATCTTGCAATTGATTTTCATAGGAACAATATCTTGAAATTGTAGTCATTAACACACCATCAATTCTTGTCACCCAGGTTTCAAAATTTATTTAAATTTGCATGGTTTAAAAATGGGTATTTACAGACTAGATCGCCAGAGTTCGAGACACCGGTTGATTTTTGTTTCAAAAAAGATTCTAAAGTACAATGCGATGTTTGTGGCAAAACTGCTATAATTACTTGTTTTTGGTGCAAACGATCACTTTGCATCACACATTTTTTCCATGAGCACCACCTTTGTTACGAATATGTGCCATAAGTAAAACACATTTATTTTCTGTGTATGCAAATCCTCAATCGATTTTTCTTAATATATTAATTATATAATCTTAATATATTATAATAACATTATAAATTGTAAACATTATACATTAAATATATGCAACTGTCTATGTATTATTTTTCTACAATGTATTACATCCCCCTACTTACAGTAACGTATCTAGCTACAGTATCCATCTACTCCGACGGCGTGACGCGTATAGCACGATATTATCACGACGTTTTCCAACAATTTAATCAAGACTACCTTCTAATATTATATTTGGATCGATTTGGCATGAAATACTCTACAATTTTTGTTCTTACAAAAACTTACAAATTTTGCAAAGGTAACGAGTTGGGGGAGGGGTGAAAAAATTTGACGTTTTTGAAAAAATTAAATATACCGTTGCAAAGAGTGTTAAATACTATACAAATTGTGTAGGAAACATTTTTTTATATACCTTGTATTTTAGAAAATATTTAATAAAAATGAAAGTTTTTTTTTTCAAGGGGCTGTTTCAACCCCTAAACTTAACATTCAGCCGATAAAAAAAATAAATAGAATACTTGATATAGAAATTTAGACGGTTTTATACATAAGAATTTCTTACGACGCCGTATTTTTTTTATCTCAAAATCATTGAGGAGTTCTCTACCTTGTTTTTTGTGGCGCAGATTTTGTATATTAAAACATGCAAGCATTACTAATTATTGTTATGGAGAGACTCTTCGTCTTGATAATAAGTTTCGGCTTCTATATAAAAAAGAACGTATGTCCATGTTTAATAAATTGGACCCGATTAATTATTATTGTACTTTTACATATACTGGTCCGGTTAACAAAAAGCTTAGATCATGTAAAGAGCTTGAAGTTGCTTATAGAACCTTTTTTTCCAATGAACTTCTTCTTGACAATCTTGATTCTAATTCAATTAAAATTACCGTCAATCCTCTTACTTATTTGAACCGAAATTCTTCTCCTATTCTTTCTCCTCATGATCGTTGGTTCGTAAACCTATCCTCTGTTAACATCCCTAGCAACATTCAAGGTCACTTCCAGTTAGGCAACGGTTTTAACTTACCACCTTCTAATGAGAAGTCCATTCTTATTGAATTTATTAAGACAATGGGCGCGTTCAGCAGACGCAACTGTTGTACAACTGTTGTGTAGATGTCTGCTGAACGCACTTCGCTCAGTTACCGCTACTCAACATGTTCCGGGAGCGGACGCCATTTTTCCCATTAAACTTTTTCTCCGCTACCTACGCGCAACATGTTGCGAAACAAGATGGCAGCGCACATGAGAGAAGAAAGAAGTAAACACTATTAAAATCGTGTATTATAGTATATTTTTTAAAATGAGCTTAAGAAATTGTGATACGTAAATTGTGATATGTAAATCTTGCATCTAGCAATTACCTGTCACACAAGTAAAAATATGCCAATATAATAGAAAAGAGGGCCAGCGATGTAACGAGCATATAGAAATCTTGTATCTCTAGCTGCTTAACTTGAATAACTTCCGAAATACCGGCTTTTTCCGTATCCTCTTTCCTCGAAAGTCTATCAGCTGTACCAATCGAATCTAACCTCTGTCATATTCCAAATAAGTTGCGGTCACGTGACGAGATACACTGAAGTCACGTGACGAGATGTGAGATAAACCGTGTTCAGCCCGTTCAGCAGACACGATTTTCATCACTAAGCGCTACGTATCATTCGCTCAACCGCTTTGCAACTGTTGGGATCTGCTGAACGCGCCCATTGAGTCGAATATTTGTAAGTTCAAAAAGGAAGAGAAGGAGACGGTTAGGAGCCGAGTGGGGTCTGTCTTACGTGGAATTCATAATTACGTATCTCTTTGTCAGTCTAAGTTCGAATTGATTTTAAGGGCCACGCATGAGGCTAAGTTTTTTTCCAAATTGAATCCTAATCTCCTTTTTACGAGAGCAGATAAAGGTAATGTCACGGTTGCGATAGATAGGGATTTGTACATGGAATAAATGTTGATTCAGCTTGATAACGCCAACACTTACCAACTTGTCAACTATAATCCTACTTATTAAAAAACTTATGAAAGATCTTTATGTCACAAGATGGAAAAATAAGAGTTACATTGATAATGCCATTTATAAATTTTTAAAATCTGGAGAGGGGAATCTTCCTAGGGCTTATGGGTTACCTAAGATACATAAGGAGGGACACCCAATGAGAATAATTATTTCTTCCATTAATAGTCCCCTTTATAATCTTGCGGTTTTTTTACATAAACTTCTTTACCAGAAAATTCCCCCGGCAAAAAGCAAAATTAACAATAGCTTTGACTTAATCAAGAGTTTTTCGTCCAGACACTTTGAGGCACATCATAAACTCGTGTCTTTGGATGCTATCTCTTTGTTTACCAATATCCCTCTTAATTTAGCTTTAACTTCGATTGACAAACGTTGGCATTATATTGGGGATTCTACCAAAATTCCTCGTAACGAATTTATGTTAGTTTTGGAGATTGTTCTTAATTCTACATTTTTTACTTTTAATAATAAAATTTATAAACAGACTTTTGGGAGTCCTATGGGTTCCCTATTGTCCCTTATCATTGTAAACTTAGTTCTTCAAGATTTGGAAGAAAGAGCTATTAACATGATTGACGTTACCATTTTATTTTAGATATGTCGACGACATTCTTTTAGCGACTCCTCAAGAGTTTATAGATAACATCTTACGTAGTTTTAATTCTTTTCACCCTCGTTTACAGTTCACAATAGAAATAGGATATGACAGTATTAACTTTTTAGACACCACGTATAATACGTAATAACATAATTATTTTCGACTGGTATCATAAACCAACGTATTCTGGTCGATACCTGAACTTTTTGTCTTTCCATCCTATTCAACACAAGATTGGGACAATAATTGGCCTGGCTGATAGGATGTTTTATCTTAGTCATCCTTTATTTCATACGAAAAATTTGGATTTTATCATTTTGACGCTAATTAATAACAATTATCTAATTGACTAAATAAATGATTATCTAATTCACTAAATAAATGATTTTTAGAATTATAAAACGTAGACTAATTGCTCTTATTGTGAGGTGTGAACAGGGTTTAAAGAATGATAAAACAATTTTGACAGCTTCTACTAATAATAAAAAATTTTTTACCATAAAGTTTTTTGATTTGGTTTCGGACAGACTGACAAAGATTTTTAAAAATTATATGACCAATGTTGCTTATTCTTGCGCTAACAAATTATCGGGAATGATTTGAGTATATAAAGACGGGCTTCCTCCTGGATTCCATAATAACGTGGTTTATAAGTTGCAATGCGGTAGTTGTGAGGCTTCGTATGTTGAACAAACTAGTAGAAGACTCTCTCCGCATATTGCTGAACATAGGAAAATTCCAAGGAGTTCTACAGTGGAGTTGACGGCCGTACAGGAGCACCGTGCTAAAGAGGATCATGATTTCGATTGGGAATATGTCAAAGTTTTGCATGAGGAACGTTTTTACTTGAAACGCCTGATTGCAGAGATGATTTACATCAAATTCCAAAAGCATGGATTAAATTCACAAAAGGACACAGAATATTTGGGCAATAGCTACTGCGGCTTGTTATGATAAATCTCTATTTGTTTCCTTTTCTTCCACGAGTCGCCACTACAATATCTGATGCTTATGTATTAGGACCTTAACTTAGTTTCCGCCCAAAAAATACTGAGAAAAAGCATTTATTGTAAAAAATTTATTTAAATTATTTCAATGAAAGTATTTTCCATCACTTTCTACAACTTTTTGCCATCTTTCTGGCAACTGGGCGATACCATCTCGATAAAACGATGTTTGTTTCGAAGCAATCCATTCGTCCACCCATTCTCGCACTTCTTCAACATTTCGGAAGCGTGTACCACT
>NW_022639762.1:22974-34217 GCF_010583005.1 Odontomachus brunneus | reverse complement strand
TCACAAAGCAAAAGAAATTGTTGTTTAGGAAAATAATTGTGTATGCTGACTGAATGTTATCGAGAAATGTCGAAATTAATCACAAACTACCTGTTTCGTTAGTAATGACTACTAGAACTGTTTGCATTGCCATCTAACATTTGCGGGCGGAAACTAAGTTAAGGTCCTAATATATAAATTTGTTATTATCCGTATTACCTAGACTTGGTGATATTATCGTTGACAGGATAATTTTACATTACAAGTTCAGCCTACAATTTGTTAAAAGTATTTTATATGACTGTTTTATTTATTTATCTTTTCACTCTAGATTTTAAATCTTACATACTTTTTCTTTTTGTTTTATATTTTGTTAGAGTTATGACGGCTACATCGTAATTTTTGCTCAAACGAACTACTGAAAGATTATTGTTCTTTTAACGCTCTTGTCAACTATAATATTAAGAATAACATCGATGTCTTTTTGTTCACTCAATCATGATACTATTGCTTTGAAATTCGTTTATTCTGTACAAGCCTTGAGTTTTTTATTTAATTACCACTGAAGAGGGTTCACGATTGAGCCGAAACGTTTGATTATTTATATTTCATGTTCAATAAAATTACTCTATTTCCTAATATAAGGAAACTTTTACCTATATGGTATAATAGCACTATCACGTCTGTGCTTGAACACAAATTAGCCCTGTTTTCCTATTATTAAATTTATATCAATGTGTGAATTCTTTGTTTTTTTTCTCTAAGTATTTTTAACTGCTTTTCTCTAAGTATTTTTAACTGCTTTTGTAACGTGTGGTCGACCATTGTCGTGCAACAAAATCACTTTGCGTTTTCTTTGAGCTGTTATTGGACGTTTTTGGTTCAAAGTACGATTCAAATTGATTAATTGTTGTTGATAAAACTCAGCAATGACTGTTTGATTCGGTTTCAGCAGCTCATAATACACGATGTTCTTTATATCCACCAAATGCATAGCAAAACCTTACTTCCATAGATATTGCATTTTGGAGTCGATGTCGACGATTGACCAGGTTTTACCCACGATCTTTTACGCTTAGGATTATCATAGTTTTGGGAGTGTGCATTAATTTTAAGGGATTTTTTGGTAAAAATACGGCTTTATTGTGAAAAAATGATTACAAATTGATCATTCAAATTATTGTCCATCGCTAGCCACTACTTTTTCTCATCTTTCTGGTAATAGGTGAATTCCACGTCGAAAGAACGACATATCTTTTGAGGCTATCCACGAATCGACCCATTTTCCTCATAAGAATGGAAGCGCTGCTCAGACAGACCATGAGTCATCGATCGCAATAGGTCGTAATCGGAAGGAGCAATATCTGGAAAATACGGCGGGTGTGGTAGGACATCCCAGTTAAGCGCTTCTAACGTTTCCTTGACCGGCTTCGCAACATGTGGCCGAGCGTTGTCGTGCTGGAAAATCACTTGTCGTATCTTTTTGCCGTTTAATCTGGCCGTTTTTGCTTCAATGGTCGGTTCAGTTCCATCAATTGTTGCTGGTAACATTCCTCAGTGATGGTTTCGTTGGGTTGGAGCAGCTCATAATACACTACACACAGCTGATCCCACCAAATACAGAACATGAGCTTGGCGCCATAAATATTTGGCTTTGCCGTCGATGTTGATGGTTCGCCTGGTCTGCACCATGTTTTTTTGCGCTTCGGATTATCGTAGCATATTCATTTTTCATCACTCACCACGATACGATGCAAAAACTTTTTTTTCTGTGTCGTTGAAGCAACAATTCACAGGTCATTTTGCGCCTTTCGACGTCCCTCGGCTTCAACTCATACGGCACCAAATTTCCTTGCTTTTTAATCATTCTAATGGCCTTCAAACGTTTGGAAATTATTGATCGATCAACATTTAATGATTCTGCAAGTTCTTCTTACGTTTGACTCGGGTCTTGATCGAGTAAAGCTTCCACTTCCTCATCTTCAAACTTTTTCGGCTGGCCTGGACGTTCCTTGTCTTTCGTGTCAAAATCACCTTTTTTATAGTGTCGAAACCAGTACTCACATGTTGAAATCGATGGAATATAATCACCATAAGTTTCTGACACCATTTGTTGACATTCAGCAGCACTTTTCTTCAAATGGAAGCAAAAAAGCAAAGCTTCTCGCAAATTGTGTTTTGTTGCCATAAAATTCGACATATTCAATGCTCAGGAAAACAATGTTTACTCTTCGGCAAAATGACACATACTGAAAGCCACATGATGCTTTGACATGAAGATAGCAACAATATGGCCCGATGCGATATAGTACTAATTACGCCATCACTTGAAAATCCTTTAAAATTAATGCACACTCCCAATATTTTTCATCGCCAGTTACAATTTGATATAAAAATTTCTTCTTTTTGTGACGAGAAAGCAATGAAATGCAAATGTTTAACGATTCTGAATAGCGAATTCAAACAATTTGTGTGGAATTGCCTTCTTTTTAAATTTTTCCCGTTGCGTGTAAACAATCAGAAACGGTTGATTTATCAACATTTAATGTTGTAGCTAATTCTTGAAATGTTTGAGCTGAGTTTTCATCCAATAATACCTATAATTTTCATCTTCGAACTTTTTTGGTCGACCTGAACGTTCTTTGTCTTTCAAATCAAAATCATCACTTTTAAATTGTCGATACCAGTATTCATACGTTTTAACTGATGGAGCAGACTCAGAATAAGTTTCTGAGATGAATCGGTGAGCTTCGGCAGCTATTTTCTTCGAGTCAAAGCAGTAAAGTAATAGATGCCAAAAATGCTCTTTATCATGTTCCATGTTTAGTCGCACTAAACAGTGTGTTTATGTTTACGAATGCACAGGACATGTGTCAGTTTGTTTGTAGAGCTGTCTTAGCTTTGACATAACGTACCCATTTTCAAAATGTTTCCAGTGGATTTGTAGCTATAGCCATCAACAGTGAACCCTCAAAACTTACCGGAACACCTAATATTAATAGAATAACTATCGATACAAAACACACATACCAATACACACCCATATTACATCCTCCCTCCCGCACCATATACATACATTGAGACATAAATCTAATAATGGACACACGTATGGTTATATATAAATGTCTATACAGTTAAAAAAATAATCTGTGTACTGTAGATAAAGGTTCGGTTAGACATAGCAACATTCTAATGACGCTAGAAAAACTGTCTGTTTTTTCACACTTTTTGTTGAAGATTTTTTATCAGCATCTCATAAGCTACAAAATATCATAGTTTCAGTCAATTCGACTGAAACATTTTTTTTATATGATTAGTGCGGAGTCCTTTTGAAAAAACTTTATTACTTAAATTTAATAAGTATCTGTAAATAAAACATATTTCCAAATAAGTATATTTGTTTTTTCCGTTATTTGTAAAACCGAAACCCTGAAGTCATGAAATGAAACAAATTTAACTTTTAACTTTTTAATTACTTTTTTTTTATTAACTTAACTTTTAATTCAATTAATTTCATTATGGGTTAATTTTATCTTAACTAAGTTAAATTTTCAAAGCCATTAACTTTAACTTAACTTAGTTTAAAAAAAAGTTAATTTACTTAACTCTGGTTCTAAGTAACCTATATTATAGATCTTAATCATCGCTTATTGTTTATTAAAAAGTTATTAACAAAAGAAGTCACATAAATAAAATATAGATACGTAAAATTGTAATAAACATTAATAACAATACTCTGAGTTCTCATTTACATGCGAGTGTTCTGGCTATACATGATGTCCTAGACTCTTCTCCGCAATTTTTGTGGGAACAGATTTAGGTGAATATAAAAGTCCTATACCGTTTTGCAATATTCGCAATAATAATCTTAGATTTAATTAAAGAAGATTGATGAATAATCACACGTGATATGGTGGATGAATAGTAGGATGATGATACGTGCTATTGTGTGCTTGTATATTAGATCAAATTGAACAAAAAAGTCCTTTATCAGTAACCACGTAGATGTTTAGTTGTTAATGAAAAAAATTATATTATATGATTATGCACGATAATACACAATCTTCTTTAATTAATATCTAAAAATCTACCCTATCTATCCTATCTCTGGTTATTTGCAAAATGATGTAGGATTTTTTATTCAATTTGATGTAATGTATTATATAAGTATATAACGACAGACGGCGCGATTACTCATTTACCATATCGTACGTGATCATTCATTAATCTTCTTTAATTAACCCCTAGCTGGCACACTTTACAGCCACATAGCGGGCATATTGGGCCGTTTGAGATCTCAACCACTAAAATGCTTGCTGCGTAGAAGCTATTGATTTTTTTACTTAAAAAATTCCAGAATAGTTTTCAAATATCGAAAAGATGTCATAGGTTATTTTGATAAAATATAATACCGAGTATAAAAAAAAATTTGAGAACGTAAAAAAAAACGAGAAAATGACTATTTTCACTAAAAAATTCATAACTCTTTCATTTTTTCATATTAAGAGCTAAAAATTTAATTTGACTCTTGAGATATAACACTTTAAGGAAAAAAAATAGTTTGATAGTAGCCGTTTTAAAAAAGGTATTTATTTGAAGAGTTGAAAAGACAAATTTCAGTCAAAAAAATACTACTTATTTTTTCAAAGTATACTTGTTTATTTATTAGATATGAGTGAATTTTACTTGATTAATGTACAAAAATTATTCTCACGATCTTCCTCGAGTAGCTACAGGTGTATGGGCCGAAGTCGTAATTGATACGCCATCTAATAAAACCGGAATAATATGATACACTCTTAAAAAAAAAAATTAAAATGCCCTACAACATTATGTACTTACCTTTTTCTACGTCCTGATGACAAACCAATAAGAAAAAATTCAAAAAAATTCTTCGAATAATTATAGCTGGCACACTGGGGTCTCTGATGGTACCACTCAATTTCACTCGAATGCCACAGCTAGACTGACACTTTTAGAATTACGCTAGAATTTTCCTAATCCAGGAAAAAGAGGGTTCCTTGTAAATTTTTAAGTAATTATTGTAATAATTTGAAAAATCTATATAAAGAAATATTATCTTTATAAATTTCATTTTAATTTAATGTTGTTAATTATTATTTTTTTATTGTAATGTATTTTATAAATTAGTAAATAATTAAATATATTCATGTATAGAATAATTATTATTACCATCATTATCGTTGTCGTCGTTGTTGTTATTCATATAGACACATAAATAAAAATGTAATGAAAACGTGAGTGATCACGAGCGACATGACGAAAAATTTTCTAACAATTTTGTCAAATAATACAGAATCGTTAAAGAATGACATGTCGGCACAAGTTTCACAACTTTTGTATATCATTGTGTAATTGATAAGAAAAATAAGACAATAAATAAGAAAACAAATTATCTACTAATTTGTAAATTTATAAAATTTTATTACAATCAAGTATAAAGTAATAAAAATTCATAACATTAAAAAGAATTAAAAAGAAATTTATAAAGATAATAATATTTCTTTATACAGATTTTTCAAATTATTACAATAATTATTTAAAAATTTTAAAATTTCATTTACAAAAAAATATAACAATATAATTAAATAATCTTTTTCGTGTACATCTACAATAACATAAATAATTACAGATAAGAACGAATTTTTAATAAAAAAAAGATGCATGAGACGAGATTTAAACACGTAACCTACTGCGTACGAAGCTAACGTCTTATCTTCTTGCGCTACTGCTGCTGCTGTTCAATAGTGACGGTCGAACGCATCAAGTATGCCACGGCCGACTAGAGTCATTCTTTAAAAATCGACTTCTTCGAAACTATGGTTCATTGGTTGAAACGGCTGGACTTGTGTCGTCTTTTTTGCTCAAGAACAGTCTGTGCATCAAAAAGTGCATCAAAATCCCCGGAGTAGTCACCTGGTGTTTCCCTTGTTAGCTCAAAATTTCGAAATTGAAAATGGCGGATTCAATATGGCGACCAAAATGCGATAAGTGACTTGATTTGGATGACACTCGGTACTTGGGGGTTTTTAGGGTCGCTGATTTTGAATGTGAGATAAGTTTTGTCAAATTCAAAGCTCCCATTTTCCTGTGTCCTATATAATTTCAGTTTCATATTATTCAAATTTTGTTATTGATGTAATACGAGATCACTTTGGAACGAGATATACGGCGGTTCACATCCTTGAATGAAACTAATGTTTGCATTTTCGAGTTGGTCAGTTAGTCAATATATCCTATTAGACAATTTATTGGAAAACTTAGTCTGTTCAGTCTAACAAGATAGTTCATTTATGAAATCTATAAAATCAGAGTGATAAAAGTCAGTCTGTGAAATCCATTTAGATTGTTTAGTCAATCAGATAAAGAAGGACATCTAGTCACCACATTAGATCAACTTAAACTTTCAAATTTTGATCTCAAACTCGTAATTCAGCGACTCGAAAAGTACCTTAGTACTGACTTTTATAAAAATCAAACAGAATTTTGATCTTGCCATTTTTGGATCAGTTGATGCTGATTTCTTCTGCCAGCGAAGTATTTACAAAACTAATCTCAGATTCGAAGTCAGCGACCCTAAAAACCCCCAAATATCGAGTTTCATCCCAATCAAATTACTTTTCGCATTTTGGTCCGCCATATTGAGTCTGCCATTTTGAATTTCGACATTTTGAGTTCAGATTTGTAATCAGTGACCCCAAAAACCCGCGAGTACCGAGTTTTATCCAAATCAAGTCATTTTTTGCATTTTGGCCCGCCATATCGAATCTGCTATTTTGAATTTCAAAATTTTGACATCGGAAATAGAATGAGCAATGCCGAGAACCTTATGTAAATATAACGGTGTTACATATGTTTACATATTTTACACGATATTAATTTTGGCCAGTTTTACTGATTTCCTGGCCCACTGTGCGGCGCTCTAAAAAATCGATCTTTTCAAGACCACTGAAAAACCATTGCGTGCGTATCTTATTTTTCATTTAAAATAAAATTTAATAAAATTTTCATTTTATGATTTTTTTCTATTGTTTTTTTATGTTTATTGAAAATGATGATTAATCAATTAGCTCATCAAATGGATGATAAATCGGTTATTTGATATCATCAGATAAAAGAAATTTCCGCGCTAGCACAGGTCGGTGGCGGTCCCGCGCCAGTCTGCGGTAGTCACGCGCGGCAGTCACGCGCGGCACGCTATTGGTCGACTTTTGTCGTTAATAACTTTGTTATTAATGGTCGGAGGAAAAAGTGGAAGAGGAACTTTCGACTCAGAATTTCATCCTCTTTCACTCCCTCAGAGGAAAGTCGTCCATTATGAGACACCTTATACATAGACTGCTTGAGCCTTTGTTTCCTAGCTTTGAAAAATGTACGAAAATTAAAAAGAAAAAGATGCCGTAAGCCCCATTACTATTTTTATCTAATAACGCGATAGAAGGAAGTCAGTTTTTGTTATTGGTCTATCGTAGATGAATAGAAATGAATAGCATTAAGCAGCGGTACTTTTCAAACGAAGTCAGGAACATAAAAGATTTTGAATGCTAAACCAATGGTTTTAAATAATGAAAAGTCGTGATATATTTATTAAAAGTATGTGAACCTAATGCAAATATTATTTTTGCGTCAAAATGTTGAACATAGATAGTTGTAAAACGTAGAGGCTATTTGAATTTCTACTCCATTCCGACATTGTTTGACAAAGAAAGCATTGGGGCTCGAAGCATTCTTCTCTTTCTAATTTTTGTACAACTTTCTCAGCCGAATCAGTAGTCTATACAGGGTGTCCCACAACTGATAGAATACCCGTTACCTACGATATCTCTGAGCGTTATCTAGGAAGAGGAGAGTGTCGTGAGCGTGGAGCGTCAGGTAGCTCAGTGGTTTAGAGCAGTCGCCCGGCAAGCGAAAGACCCGGGTTCGAGTCCCGGCCTAGCAAGACCGCGCTCTCGATATTTTTCTCTTTCTGGAACGAAAAAGATACGCAGATCTCGAACGCACGGCGTCCCGCCGCCACCTAGTATGCCCTCCTCCTTCGTGTAGGTAGGATGTGCAATTTGGAACTGAAAGTTCCTCTTCCATTTTTGGATCCGACAATTAGTTAATGAGATATTAATTAATTAAGATATTAATTAATTAAGTTTGCCAATCCCTTAGCGCCCTGAGTAAGCACTCAGGGACGTAGGACACCGTGAGCTCCTCGGTGGCCCTGCTTGTTTTCCCATGTCCTGCCCGTTTTTCTCCTCTTTTTGTACACACACACTAAAATCATTCACGATACTCAATCACCGACATGCAGAAAACATTCAAGTCATCCGCACTCGAAGGAAGCATACTGTACATGCCCTTCCTCTCCGGTACATAAAGTGCAAGCACTCCGCTCACTCGCACCAAAAACATTCAAATTATCTATCACTCATAACCGCACAAAAAAACACCCATATATTATCCCTACACATTGAAAATTTGCCACCCCCTAGCCCTAGTCAGGCAATCATCCAAACACCCACCCACTCACTCATCCATATTTATTCCTCTGTGATATAAAAAAGGCGAGAAAAACAGAAAAGCAGGGCCCCTGAGGAGTCAACGGCGTCTTACGGCTCTGAGTACTCACTCGGGGCGCTAAGGGATTGGCAGAATTAATTACTTAATATCTCAATAACTAATTATTGGATCCAAAAATGGAAGAGGAACTTTCAATTCCAAATTTTATCCCCTACCTACCCCTAACGGATGTTCTACCAGTTGTGGGACACCCTGTATATTATACGTATGGACCCACGTGGTTCACATGATCTCGCTGACTGTGCCGCTGAGTGGCGCCTCTGACAGAGAAAAGCTGAGATGGACATTTGTAGAACGTTTCTTAATCGTAAAATTTTGGCATTTCGGACTTTCTACTAAAATATCTCCTCTCGTAAAACACGTGGAACAAAAATAAAGACATTTTTCTGATGAAATCGACCCTGAGGAATCGGTTGAACCCATTCAAAACTTCGTCGGTCCAGCTGTTACAGTCGAAGAAATTTTACCTTCCAGTAAACACCAAGTAACAATAATATAACATCAATGTTACAATTTCCCACTCAGCAATATAACTGTTATCTAACAGTTACATTTTTGAGTGGAAAATTTAACATTGATGTTATGTTATTGTTATTTGATGTTTACTGGGCTAAATTCAACTAGTTGGTCGTAAGTATACGCGGTCGGTCTCACGCCGTTTCTCGCTTCGCGCGTTCACTTGGCGCGAGACACTACCGCATCTCTTGATGTCTATAAAATGACTCACGTTGCGCGCTAACAATTTTTTAGTCTAAATTTTGTATCAACCATGGCAAGATGCAAATATTTGGGTAAAATTTGAACTACACTTACAAAAATACTTGCAGAAACATCTAAAGTGTCTGCAGAAACATAATAAAGTGTCTGTTTTGATGTTTGTCTCTTTCAACAGCGTAATCGTCTGCGGAAAACGTTATCAAGAATCAATAAATCAGGTAAGGGTTTTAGGTTTATAAAATCAAATTATATAAGTAAAGACCTGTAAGAGAACGCATTGGAAAGAAGTACGCAAAATAAATGTAAATAAATTTTTAATAAGAATATAATGTATTGGATGATAGTTACATTGTTATTATATGGCAAACATTTCGGTCACCTTTTGAACCTTCATCAATGTGATAATGTGGTAATGTACTTAAAATATAATATACAGGATGTTTCTTAACCTCTGCCCACGGAGTACATAGCGTTATTCCTTATGGAAAATTGAATCGAAAAGTCTTGAACCATTTTTTCTTTGATGCTTAACGAAGCAGATATTCTTTAATAAATTCCAGCAAATTCGCGCCGTTCTTTAGAAATGAATGTAGCAGCGGAACGTTCATGCACACTACCAGGCGCGCGGCTCACAGACGTGTATACTTCTAAAGGACGGCGCGGACTTACTGGAATTTATTAATGAATATCTGCTTCGTTAAGCATCAAAGATAAAAATGGTTCAGGACTTTTCGATTCAACTTAATAAGGAATAATAATATAGCGCATGGATGTCGGCGCGCAGCGATTGGAAAAACAATGCACCATTGCCTATACTTATATCTCTACACTCCTACGCCTCGGCGTAGTGTGGCAAGACGTAGGATCATAGCGATATAAGACGCGCGCTGACATCTGCTTGCTATATTACTAGATCGCGAGCGCTCCTCACTCAACCATTCAGGGTGCGTTTTTTCTTAATCTTTTACATTTAATTTCTCGATTATTGTTGCGAATATTGTAAAACGGTATAGGATTTTTATGTTCATCTCAACCCATTCTACATTTCCACAAAATATGTGGAGGAGAGTCTGGGACACTGTATATACTTAGACCAAGCATTCATATATTTTTACTATAATAGTGAGTGAAGCCGAAAATTGGTAGTTTGTGACTGACAAGGGGATGGCACGTATCTGATGTCATAGATTTTGATGGGTTATTCTACAAGACTAATATTCTGTGCAAAAAGACTTTTGTCAACACATCTTTGTTTCGGGGAAAAAATAATTTACGAGCGCCTTATAAGCTAAGCGTGTGATGAAATTCACAAACATTTCAGTAGCCGCGGCGTTAAGGCATGGTGTGTGATCCTTTTAGCTCAGGTTCGATCCCCTGGCCATTCAATTTTTTTTTCGTTTTATTGTTCTTTTTTTCACTCAAATTGTAGGACAAGGAACACAAAGGTACGAAAAAGGCATATATTAAACATAATTAAAACAAAACGATAAATGACAAAACATTACAAAGTGTTATATGAAATTATATTAAAATTAAAATTATGTTAATCTTATGTTTTACTTATACAGGGTGAGTCATCTGAATCTATCACCTCCAATAACTCGTTTGTGTGGCCAGGAATCGAAAAAAGTTTCATATAAAAGTTGTAGGATTTCGAGGGGGAACGAAAATGGCGTACCTTTCAACTTTTGATTTTGACCGAAAGTGGGTTACTTCAACCGGAAGTGGTTTTTTTAAAATGGAAACCCCCCTTTTTGACACCGGAAAATGAAAAAGCGGAAAATTTTACGTTCAGATATAACTTTGGCTGTTTTAAAATTTTCAAGATGGCGGACGAAGATGGCGGACAAAAATTTTAGTCAACCGATTTGCACCAAATTAAGTTTACGAGGGTTTTTGGGGTTGCTGATCACGAATCTGAAGTCAGATTTGCAAAATTCAAAATGGCGGATCCAAGA
>NW_022639762.1:10285-22752 GCF_010583005.1 Odontomachus brunneus | reverse complement strand
AAAATTTCGTCCGCCATCTTGGTCCGCCATCTTGGATCCGCCATTTTGAATTTTGCAAATCTGACTTCAGATTCGTGATCAGCAACCCCAAAAACCCTCGTAAACTTAATTTGGTGCAAATCGGTTGACTAAAATTTTTGTCCGCCATCTTCGTCCGCCATCTTGAAAATTTTAAAACAGCCAAAGTTATATCTGAACGTAAAATTTTCCGCTTTTTCATTTTCCGGTGTCAAAAAGGGGGGTTTCCATTTTTAAAAAACCACTTCCGGTTGAAGTAACCCACTTTCGGTCAAAATCAAAAGTTGAAAGGTACGCCATTTTCGTTCCCCCTCGAAACCCTACAACTTTTATATGAAACTTTTTTCGATTCCTGGCCACACAAACGAGTTATTGGAGGTGATAGATTCAGATGACTCACCCTGTATTTGACGCTTTTCTTTCCACCCTCTGAAATTTCATATAGTGTTTGTTTTACTTTATAAATTTCCAACGTAAATTCAAATGAAAGGAACAGAACAATTCAAGGTAGTATTAAATCTTGCAACGGTTGTCTTTATTTAGACGGACTTAAATATCGGAACGCACACATGAAATATTCTAATTTGACTTGCGCTCTCATGTAAGAAATCTCTCTAATAATTTGAATGTTAACGAATCGTTTATTTAGTAATATGTTTAAATTACATCTAGAAATGGTTAGTCGTAGATTTATTACAGATTAAGTACTGGTTGTTACATTGTTTAAATGAAGAAGATTAAGGATGCGAGAAATCAGATGCGTTATCGATTTTAACATAATTTCATATAACATTTTTTAATGTTTTGTCATTTATAATTAGGTTTAATATATTCCTTTTTCGTACTTTTGTGTCCCACAGGTAGCAAGCTGTCATTTTGACGTGAATATGTCGTCATTATTGATCAGTAATGTCATTTGTCCTTTAAGGGCGTGTATTTAACGTTATGTTTAAGAAGTCAAAATGACTTTGCAAAATGACGTTATGATAACGTTGAATTTACCATATTATAAACGAATTTCTTTTTCGAATAAAAAGATAAGTTTACTATTCTTACAGATATATTTTCATATAATAATAACCTTGCAACATTACATATTGCATTACAATGTTGCACCGACATTGCAGTGACATTAAAAATATTACTTTGAAATATTATTTTAGCAATATTACAGCAATATTTAAAAAATATTACAAATATAATGTAATATTTTTTATTTATTTACTAGTTATTTTTGTTACCCAATGAACAAACAATATTTAAAAAAAACATTTAAAAGGACATTTTTAAAACGTTAAAAATAATGGGATAAGTTCTCTTTTTTCATTCGTTCTTTTTTTTTCTCGTTTTTTAACGTTTGGAAGAATGTTTTGTTTTTTAATATTTAATACATATTTATTTTAACATTTAAAAAACGTTTCTCTAAATGTTAAAATAAACGTTTATTAAATATTAAAAATAAAAACATTTTTCCAAACATTAAAAAACGTTAAAAAAATCTTTTTAATGAAAGAGAGAACTTATCCTATTATTTTTAACGTTTTAAAAATGTTTCTTTAAATGTTTTTTAAATTATAATGTTTTGTAATGTCAACACTTAGGTAAACATATTTTACATAAATATTTTATGCATGTATCTCTAACTTCTCTTTTATTATTGGGAGTACAAATTAGTTCAGTTCGTTTTTTTGTGGTCAAAAATGCATTTATTTCAGAACAAAATGAATGAACAGATTAATCAAAGTATTGTCCATCGCTGGCTATTACTTTTTCCCACCTCTCAGGCAATTTTCGAATTCCATCTCGAAAAAATGTCTCGTCTTTTGAAGCGATCCAAGTTAGGAGCCAATTTTCGATTTCTGCGAAAGAAGTGAACCGGTGACCTGCCAAATCGTGCTGCATCCGTCGGAACAACCAGTAATCAGAAGGAGCAATGTCCGGCGAATATGGCGGGTGCGGTAAAATATCCCACTTGAGCGTTTCCAAATAATTTTTTACGACTTTTGCGACATGAGGCTGAGCGTTATCATGCAGAAGAATAACTTTGTCATGTCTTTGCTCGTATTCTGGCCGTTTTTCTCATAATGCACGGCTCAAACGAATCAATTGTAGCCTATACCAATGGCCCGTAATAGAATCGCCAGGTTGTAGCAGCTCATAGTATACAACACCCTTTTGGTCCCACCAGATACACAGCATGACCTTCGAACCATGAATATTCGGCTTTGGTGTTGATGTTGAGGTCGATGGCAACGATTGACCGGGCATAGCGTAGTATTTTTCCTTCTTGGGGTTATCGTAGAATATCCATTTCTCATCCCCAGTCACAATCCGATGTAAAAAACCCTTTCTTTGTTGCCTTTGAATCAGCTGCTTGCAAGTGAAAAATCGCCTTTCAACGTCTCTCAGTTTCAGTTCATAAGGCACCCAATTGCCTTGCTTGTGAATCATTCCCATGGATTTCAATCGTGGAAACTGCTTGTTGCGTAATTCCCAATGATTCTGAAAGCTCCTCTTGTGTTTGACTCGGATCTTCATCGAGTAATGCCTCCAATTTTTTGTCTTCGAATTTTTTTGGCTGTCCAGAGCGAGGCTTGTCTTCAACGCTGAAATCACCATTCTTGAAACGTCGAAACCATTCCCTACATGATTTATCAGTTGGAGCATTGTCACCATAAACTTCTACAAGCATTCGATGCGCTTCAGCTGCACTTTTCTTCCAATTAAAGCAGAAAACTAAAACCTCTCGCAAATGCTGCTTAGTTAATACAAAATTTAACATATTCAACACAGTAAAAAACAGGGGTTTTGTATGAAACTCAAAGCGATATAAACTGAATATTATTGACAGATGTCTAACCTCTCTGAAACCACCGAAATCAGCTGTCACTATGAAACATTAATAACAGCCAGAGCCATCTTTTGAAAACGGACCGAACTAATTTGTACTCCCAATATGTAAAATATCAGAATTTGAATAGTTTATTTTTATGGTTGTACCAAATAATATTATAAGAAAATTATAATTAGTACTTCGGTTGCATATGGGGGTAATAAAATACACTTAGTATCAGTTGAAGAAATAGTGCAGTAGCCAAGGTGGTAAACTAGGAACCTGGAGGTGTGTGAGGTCTCAAGTTCGCGTTGAACCAATACTAAATAAATTTTCAAGTGCGAAAATAGTGAGAAATCAAATAAAACAGCTAAATTATATTTAAAATCAACATAAGCTGACTAGTTGCAATCGTTTCTGCAAAATATATATTTTTTAACCAGTGTCATACGTCATTGTTGCGTCATTTTATGTAAAAAAATGACGTCATTAAGTCGTCGTACATATGACGTCATTGGTCTGTGACTTAGGACCGTCAAAAAGACGTCATTATTTAGTTAACTTGAAGGATAAATGACGTAACAGATGACGTAAAATGTCATTATCGGCTGCCTGCTATCTGGGTCATTGTATCCTCGCTCTATAATTTCAATGAAAAAAAACAACAATAAAACGAAAAAAAGAATTGGGTGGCCCGGGGATTGAAACCAAGCCAAAAAGATCACACACCGGGCCTTAATCGTCACGGTTACTAAAGTGCTTGTGAATTTCATTCCACGCTTGGCTTATAAGGCGTTCGTAAATTATTTTTCCTTTCTCTCCGAAACAAAAAGGTGTTGACAAAAATCCTTAGGCACAGAATGTACATTAGTGTTATAGAATAACCCAAAAAAATATTATTAAACTCCATGACATCAGGTATGTGTGTTCCCCTTGTAAAAGAGAAAGTTGATTTGTGTCTACCATTTTCTCACTCTAAGCTTATATGACAGCAAACGCAATAGTTATCTAATCTTTTAGCTGTAAACTGTGAAAAAAGATACGAATAATAGATATTAAATAACTACAATAATAATGGTTATATTTCTTCATATATTTTATTTTTTTCTTTTATATATTTGTCTATAAATATACACTTAACCTGACTACTGTAATATATACATGGCGACTCTTGACAGACGTTCTAAGATAGAATAAGAAAACAGTAGACACAAAACACATAGCTTTCTCACTCCGTCTCAAACTGTCAACTTCTAACTTCACTTTTTGGAATGCTTGGTCTAGGTACATATGTCGTTGGCAAAACCGATGAAACATCTTGAAATCCTTGAGTTTGCCGGTATTCATCGCATTAATAAGCGCTCGTGGAACTATCTCTTTGTCACTCTCAAGGCGAGTGGTCTTATTAAGATACATGATCGTAGATGAAAACGCGTGAAAATAAAATTATGCGGAAACAATAGTGTTGTGTACAATATGATTGAACCGTGGACAATCTCTTTATAGAAAGTCTATAAGCGTCCATGCTATGAATTAACAGTTTATATTGTCAGTTTATATATCCCACACATCAATATAACGTCTTAAAAACGTCTTAAATTTTTTCAGACGTCTTAAAAAGTTAGAAAGATGTTTTTATGACATCTTAGGTCCTAATTTAAATCATTGTAAAGATATTATTTTAAGATGTCTTTAAGATATTGTTTTAAGACGTCTTAAAGACATCTTGTTTAACAAGAAAGTAATTACAGGGTCAGGAAGTGGAGGAACGAAACTTATCAGGATTGGAACGAAACTTATTTCTATAATAGTGTCCTTACTAGTAGTAAAACATAGTAAAGTGCTAGGATTTATTTTTTAGCCGCCTTCGAGAAAAACGTTTCGAAAAGTAAGCGAGCGCATAGTGTATCGGTTTTTAACAAGTAGTTATTAATCAACTGGCGCAGTAAAGCAGCTGAAGCAGTGGTCTATCGAGTCGCCAGCTTGAGTTCGATTCGCGTCAACGACCTTTTTAACAAAACTTTCATTTTCTTGTTATAACTTTGTGAATATACAAATATAAAATGCAAATAAAAACAATAATAAATAAAATTATATTAAACAAATTTCATAAATAATGCTTGCACAAAATGAAATATAAAGGGAAATGTTACTCGTAAAAGAATTAATGAATATTTAATTACTATATAATTAATAATTAGTATAGAAGTATAATTAGTATAGAAATGTTTGTAAGAAATATGAATATATTGGAGTATAAGAATATTTAAAGGGAAATAATAAATTAAGAAATATGATTATATTGGAACACTGTCGAAATAACAAAACACATTGTTATGTTTGCTATTATGTAGAGCGCGTTCCGTTACACGCTCGCAACGCTCGCGAGCGTCATTCTATCATTGTTTAACATCCATGAGCGAGCGTGTAACGGAACGCGGCCTTAATAAGTGGATAAAATGTGGATATAAAATGAAACATATAAAGAAATATATGTAACATGAAATGTATTAAATAGCATCGTCACTTTTGTTTGTCTATTTGGAATGTGAATAATTTTTGGGATAATACTATAGACTCATAGTAAAAATATTTGAAGCAAAAAGTGAAGTTGCACCGAGCACACTCGACAACAAAATTTCCTTACAAGCATAGTTTTGTTTTGTAAATGAAAGGGGAGATATCGTTTATATATAAACAGATATTATTTACTTTAGAAAATATTGGTTTCTTATTTAACAATTTTGAAGTGTATCAAACATATTTAATCATTTTTTGGAAACAAGGAATGTTCAATTGGTGATATAAAATGGATTTTTAGAGCGTTCTCACGAGATGCAATTTCTCGTTATTCTCGAATTAATAACGGAGCATTTTGTAATTTTTTAAGTCTTTTACTTGTCAGTAAAAGTAGATATTGCAAGGTTGGCAAAACGGGGTACATTTTCTAGAAATTATTTTGAGGATGCAAGTTACATTTCCATTGTCGTTTCAGAAAATCTTATTATGCAAAGGAATATCAGTTTGTCTCCCACCTCCCCTCAAGAGACAATTGTTAAAAAAAACTTGTTGTCTGTCACATATGGTTTTAATGTTGTTTGTAAATAGCTCTTATATAGCTCTTTAGCCAATTTATCCGAATTTGAATAAATAACGACAATATTATCAAATTCGACTATTAATCTATTTACCGTTTGTAATATGATGAGACCAAATTTATTCGCTGACTCTTGCATAAATATACATATAGAATACATATAGGAGCAACTTCTTTGATACAGTAAAATTATATTTTGCCGAAATACGTATGAGAATGCGTAATTTTATTCAAATTGCGCTTCTTTACGAGTATTATTTTTATATTTTTGAAGTCAAGAGATCTATTACATGTAGTTTAATAATTACATTCTATTTGATCAATATTAATAATAAAGTTCAAGTTAAAATCAAGTATTATTTTCCTCTTTTGTGCCTGGAATCTTTCTGCTGCTTATATAGTTCTTGTAGAGTTGCGACTTTTCTGTGGCTGATATATTTTATTATTTTTCATTGCTTTATTTTATGTTCCTGCTTAATTATTTGTACAATGGACTAGCTCGGGAAGAAAAAGTATTCGACTGGAAAGGAGCAGTAGCTGTCATTACTTATTGTTGTAAAGTCTCTCTCTCTCCTTATGATTACCTATAAATATTTATTATATACAGGGTATCTCAAAAGTTTGGACACAGTCGAATATCTCAGAAACAGTGCATTAAAAAAAAAATTATTTAGATGAAAATTGTAAGGTTTAGAAAGTTGCGTTTAATGGCGATGTATATTTGACCTTGGATGGTGTCTCTAAGATCAGAACAAGGTCCCTTGGAATTTTTTAAATGGAATCCTCTATTTTTTATTATATATTGTTGTAGCTTATCTTGAGAGCTTTTCAAAACACTATAATAACGTATTTTTTCATTAAGTATTAGGATCTTGAATAAGTTCTCACTGATTTTTCGTGAAAATTAATGCTTTATTTAAAAAAAGTCGTAAAAAATATGTCACTGAAAGTTATGTCCATCGCTAGCCACTACTTTTTCTCAACCTTCTGGCAGCATTTAAATTCCACGTCGGAAAAACGACACGTCTTTTAAGGCTATCCAAGAGTCGACCCATTTTTTGGCATCTTCATAAGAATGGAAGTGCTGCTCAGCCAGGTCATGTGCCATCGATCGGAACAAGTGATAGTCGGAAGGGGCAATGTCTGGTGAATACGGCGGGTGGGGTAGGACTTCCCATTTAAGCGGTTCCAAGTAGGTTTTCACCGGTTGTGCAACATGTGGCCGAGCGTTGTCATATTGCAAAATCACTTTGTCGTATAGCTCGTATAGCGGCCGTTTTTCCTTCAATGCTCGGCTCAAACGCATCAATTGTAGTCGATAGCGATCTCCCGTGATGGTTCAATCGGTTTGAGCAGCTCATAATAAACTATACCCAGCTGATCCCACCAAATGCAGAGCAGAAGCTTCGAACCATGGATATTCGGCTTCGCCGACGATGTTGATGCATGGCCGTGTTTATCCCACGATTTTTTACGCTTAGAGTTATCGTAGTATATCTACTTTTCATCGCCAGTCACGATACGATGCAAAAAACCTTTCCTTTTCTGCCGTTGAAGTAGCTGTTCACACGTGAAAAGACGCCGTTCGACGTCTCTTGGCTTCAACTCGTATGGCACCCAATGTCCTTGCTTCTGAATCATTCCTAATACTTTCAAACGTTTCGAAACTGTTGTGTGATCAACTCCTAATGATTCTGCAAGTTCAGCTAGCGTCTGACATGAGTCTTCATGAAGTAATTCTTCGTCTTCAAACTTTTTCGGTGCGCCAGAGCGTTCTTTATCTTTAACATCAAAATTATTATTTTTGAAGCGTCTAAACCAATCTCTGCATGTTGTTTCCGACAGAACATGGTCGCCGTAAGTCTCAACAAGAATTCTGTGTGCTTCAGCTGCAAATTTTTTTTTAATAAAGTAATGCAGTAAAATTCCCCGCAAATACTCTTTTTTTTGGCGTGAAACTCGACATGTTTAACACTATGAAAAAAGAAGTTGTTTACACTTCGGCCAAATGACACGCTGAATTTTAAGCTTGTAGTATTTCCTTATAGATGCGTTACCATTTTAAACTACACGCACGCAGTTCTGGTAACGCCATATATTGGAAAACAGCGAGAACTTAAGGTCCTGGTATTTTTTGAGTAATGAAACTTGAAAATTACAGTACCGCCAGTATTAACAAATCCAAAGTATATCACGCGGAGGTAGCTCGGTTGAATTTACACCTCTTTCGTGTATATGTGTGTGTGTGTGTGTGTGTGTATGTGCATGTGACGATCCTCAGTTCTTAAAGCCTTTTCTTTATCTATAGGTTTTTAATCTGTTCTTTAATTTATCATCACCGAATACTTATAAACATCCACTCAATTACTCATGCATCCATTTATGTACATACTCGCATACACGCACGCACACTAACATATACCCACACTTATACACACTCTCACCCACACCCACGCCATATCCACCCACCCTCACACGCAACACGCACATCCACACACGTACACACACGCGCGCGCGCGCGCACACTGCTCGTTCGCCCGTGCGCTTACCCGTCCCACAGTGTGCCAAAAAGCACATTTGGTGGATAAAATTCTACTTACATCACAAATCTGCATCTATTTTGATGAAACTTTTTTTTAAATTCTCGTGAATAGTTCTACCATAATGTCTCACTGTAAAAAATAAGTAAACATAACCCCAAAAAATAATTCTAAACTGCATTACTTGTTACCCTTAATTACCTCAAACTTTATAACACCATGGTCTTATAAAACTTCATCATTGCAAATCTTAATTTCATAACTCCTAAATCTGATTACCCACGAGTTAAAAATCCCATAACCCTAAACTTCATAACCCCAAACTCTATAACCGGTTTTTAACTCGGTTTGAGGTAATTAGGGGTAACAAATAATGGAGTTTAGGATTATTTTTTGAGGTTATGTTTAGTTTTTTTAAATTTTTAGCAGTAAGATATTATGATAGAATTATTCACGAGTATTTTAAAAAAAGTTTCATCAAAATCGATGCAGATTTGTGATGTAGGCAGAATTTTGCCCAACAAATATGCCTTTTGGCATACTGTGCGCCCGCCCGGGCGGGCTCGCGGTATGTGTATGTGTTCCTATTATATTTGCATGATTTAACAATCACCCATGTAATTTTACGACACTACAAAAATTAATGTGTGGGAGAAATTATATTCTATTTATAGAATTTCAAATTTATAATAAGAACACATACACACACCGCAAGCGGGCGAGCAGTGTGTGTATGTGTGCTAGGGGCAGACACATTCCTATCCTACAAATTCGATGTTTTTATACATATGGTGTCCAAAAATTACATTCATTTTATGCAAATTCTTTTGTTAATAACTTTTTAACGAACAACGAGCGACGGCTAAAACCTTCAGAAGGTCATTTAGGAAAGTGACCTCTATAACATATGTCAAGGTCAAGATCATTGGAGCAGCCTCCCCTAAACAGGAGTTTTACCAAGTACTCTGCCGTCTAAAGCGGAGAGGACTCACCAAAATTACGACGTCGCGAATCGGGCGCTGTCAAGCCACAAGCGGCGGCGATCCCTCCGGATTCACACCAACGAAAAAAAGAGGTCAACGGGCTTACGTCCACAGTAGTCAGGTCACTCGGCTAGTGGATGGCACATCCTTCACAATCGCCATCACTATCTTGAGAGCTCCCGTCGTTGAGACCGGGTTTTATCCTTAGATTGAATCGTTCTTTGCGAAAGCTTGCGGCCTCTGATTGATTGGTTTTAGAGCCGTTTCCTTTAGATTTTCTTCTTGTTTTGGATAGAACCTCTCTGCTCTTTATTTCGGTAGCTTGTGGAATTGTTATTTTGTCCTTGGGTTATTCTCTTCGGCAGCCGTTGTTTTTCGTCGACTCCTGAATCTCGCGGTGTTTTTGCTTGGTTCGAAGGACGCTCTGGGTCACAGAGGATTCACTGGCCGACGTTGCGCATCAGCCGCGCCTGTCTTCCGCTCGTCTGCGGTGTCAGTCGACTTCATCCTCGTGGCTTCTTCGTGGCAGCTCGTGGTCGGTTCACTTCGGCAGCTGATTACGATGTCCCCAGTTCGTCTTCCGACAGCCTTTTGGTTTTGACTATCACAATGTAGTCGTAATAGGCCCATCCAATCTGTCTATGATTACTATTACGAATTATAGAAACGGTTCACCTGAAAGGTCCGGCCTCGAACCTGGTCTTCTTTTGGCCTTTCTTCTTTTGGAGCGGCAGTACAATCTTCCCGTTGTTGTAGATCTTCTCCTCTTGTCTTGTCCTGACGATCGCCCGCTGTACGGCCAGGACGCGACATCTACCGTTATCCAGAAAGCATTTTTCGGCTTCCTTTACATTATTTAAGTGACAGGCGATTTCTAAAAAATTGTCACGTCACAATACATACATACATGAAAGAGGTGTAAATCCGACCGAGCAACCTCCGCGTGGTATACCTTGGGTAATACTAATGTCGGCGATACTGTAACTTTCAAGTTTCATTACTCAAAAGTACTTAATGAAAAAATACGTTATTATAGTGTTTTGGAAAACTTTCAAAATAAGCTACAAGAATATGCAGTAAAAAATAGAGGATTCCATTTAAAAAATTCAAGAGGATCTTGTTCTAACCTTGGAGACACCAATCAAGATCAAATAGATATTACTATTAAATGCAACTTTTTAAACCTTACAACTTTCCTCTAAATAATTTTTTTCTAAAATACACTGTTTCTGAGATATTCGACTGCGTCCAGACTTCTGGGACCCTGTATTACGATATATATACATATGAAATTCTTGAGCATTTGTGTTATTGTACCTGCTTGCAACAGTTTCTCGCTTCTTTGAAATGTCCGAAAGTTTCAGAATCGATAGCTTGCAGTTTGTCAATTTTCGTCCCTCTTCTACTTTTCACACACATCTTGTTTTCACTGGATTAAATAATCTTCTCTTTAAGCGATGTTCACCTTTTTGTTACAGAGTTTTCAGATTCCAACTTGGATGTGCTTCAGTAAGAGCAACGTTTTTTGCTTTGTATTCCAGAGAAATATAGTCTGCAGGAGGCTCTACGTAATCGGCTGGATTGTAGTCCTTATCTGCGGTTGGATCGTCTGTCATTATCAAGACATAAAATATAATTTGTAGTCTCTTATACTTATTATATTATATTCACTAAACGGAAGGACAACACAATACCTCATATACTCATTATTCATTATTCATATATTCATTATATAAATCATCATATAAAACTATCATTATATAAAATTAGATATTCTTCTATTATGACAAACCTGTCATTCAGTATATCAATAACAGTTCTGGATATTGTATCTGCCATGACTATTGAGAATAAAGTAATTTAGGTTCTTTAATAAGGTAATTAGGAGGTTCTTTTGTAATCCATGATTCTTATATATACTATTGACATATGACAGAGCATTGGTAAATTCTTTAAAATCTTCATCTATAAAACTTCTAGATTATATGTTATCCACCGTTTCATTTGTTAAAGGTTCTTCTGCCATTGTTACATATTCTTAAAAACTTAATATATTTATCTCTATATAAACCATTCATATGAACCATAACAACAATTAACGCAGACTGCCACTCGCTCTGCGACTTCGAAAAATACTCGTCAAAAAATTTTGTAACGATCGTAGCCATCGTCACCAAAGGAAATAGTTTGGAAAGGAACTTTATAGACTAAATACAGCATTTAACAGAGATTAAAACGTTTTATATACGAAATAAGACTGACGATAAAATATTACTTCGACAGTGTTCCAATATTATTATATTTCTTACAAATATTTCTATGCTCGGTAATTATTGACTATAGGGGAAACAGCTCCAGTGACCTTGACCTTATATGTTGTCAACGTCAGTGCCCTGAGTAACCTTCAAACTTATGAACGGTGGATTTAAAAATAAAATTGCGATCAGGATATGCAGCATTGAATGTGTAGATCAGTTACTTCTTCGTATGACCTAATATGGACTCCAAATTTTCGATAAAGAAACAGCATTATCTTTTCTTTATCGGTTAACATTTTTAAAAAAGAAATTTGAAATTGTAGTTGGAAAAAGAAAAGGAAAAGACAAAAAGTAAGATGCGAGAGAGCACGACTCGTTTTTAAAATATAAAGATCGAGAAGCGTTATCGTGAAGCGCGGGTATGCGCGAGTTTTGACTGAGTACGTGTGATATTACGTCGTGAATGAATAACCGCGTTCGATGCGAGCGAATGAACAACTAGGTTGGGAGCCTAAAAAACATAAACACAGGAGAAAAACAAGAATAACTTTGTTTTTTGTGTCTCGAACTAGACGATATGACCGGCTTAGTTGTTCATTCGCTCGCATCGAATGCGGTTATTCATTCACGACGTAATATCACACGTACTCAGTTAAAACTCACGCATATCTGCGCTTCACGATAACGCTTCTCGATCTTTGTATTTTAAAAACGAGTCGTGCTCTCTCGCATCTTACT
>NW_022639762.1:9220-9684 GCF_010583005.1 Odontomachus brunneus | reverse complement strand
ATTTGTCTCATTATTCTGTGCAAAAAAGCATTAAGACAAGATAACCGAAAAATGAATGTTTTACGAGATATTTTGTATTCTATGTCAAAGTGCTGGAGATTTCAAGTGTTATTACTCGAAAAGTTCTTAACGAAAAAATATTTTATTATAGTGTTTTGAAAAGCTCTCGAGATGTGCTATAAGAATATGCAATGAAAAATGGGGTGTTCCATTTAAAAAAATTAATGTGACCTTGACCTGACCTTCGCTACGCAACCCAAGGTCAAACTGATGTGATCAGTAAATACATCTTTTTAAACGCCACAACTTTTGTCTGAAACATTTTTTTGTAAAACTTATATTTTTCCTGATATTCGGGCGTCCCGGTACTTTCCGAACACCCTGTATACAGGGTGACCCATTTTAACTTAGGCAGCCAAATAACTCGAAAAATAAGCGCACTACGAAAAAATGTTAAGAATCAA
>NW_022639762.1:8921-9210 GCF_010583005.1 Odontomachus brunneus | reverse complement strand
TACGATTCGCGAGTGTCGCGGTCGCACGTCGGCCGAAGGCATCTTTCTTTCCGCTGCCGCTTTCTGTACGCTGATTTGTTGAGACAAAATAATTAATTTCTCAAAAACTATTGCGAATATCGCAAAACGGCACAGGACTTTCTTGCTCACCTCAATCCGTTCTACGTTCTCACCAAGGGTCATCATGGGACTTCGGGACACCCTGTATACATATATATATATATACATATATATCAGGTGTAGTAAAAAGAAATCCATTATTTTTCCAACAGATGGGTTTAGTAATGTA
>NW_022639762.1:8520-8911 GCF_010583005.1 Odontomachus brunneus | reverse complement strand
TACTACACCTTATATAAAATGTAGTAAAAAGAAATCCATTATTCTTCCATAGATGGCTTTAGTAATGTGTATCTCGCGTTGTATAAGTGCGATCAGTTTACGCTAAATGGCGTTAGAAAGATAAGATTTCGTATTAAAAAAACTTCTCAGACAGTTTTGTAATTGTTTGACTCAGTATTGTTTGAGCGCGCGTCGAAGATGGACACCAGCAAAGAGAAAATACGCCATATTTTTCAGTTTTTCTTCGATAAAGGCGAAAACGCATGCTAGACGGCTGAAAATGTGAATAGTGTTTATGGTCCTGATATTGTAAGAGCCAATCATACGTAATTTTGGTTTCGTCGATTCCGTTCCGGTAATTTTGATGTCAAAGATGCACCACGCTCTGGAA
>NW_022639762.1:7603-8325 GCF_010583005.1 Odontomachus brunneus | reverse complement strand
GACCGAATTTCCATCTGCGAATCGCTGCTGAATCGCAACAAAATCGATCCATTTCTGCAGCGGATGATGGCTGGTGATGAAAAGTGGGTCACTTACGACACCGTCAAGCGAAAACGATCGTGGTCGAAACGCGGTGAGCCGGCGCAAACGGTGGCCAAGCCAGGATTGACGGTCAGGAAGGCTTTGCTGTGTGTTTGGTGGGATTGGCAGGGAATCATCCACTATGAGCTGCTCCCCTACGGCCAAACTCTTAATTCGGACCTGTACTGTCAACAATTGGACCGTCTGAAGGAATCAATCGCCCAGAAGCGGCCAACTTCGGCCAATAGGAGAGGAATTGTGTTCCATCAGGACAACGCCAGGCCATACACATCGATAGTGACTCGCCAGAAGCTCCGGGAGCTTGGTTAGGAGGTTCTTATGTATCCACCTTATAGTCCGGACCTGGCACCAAGTGATTACCACCTGTTCCTGTCTATGGCGAATGATTTTGCTGGTGAAAAATTCGCCTCAAGAGAAGCTTGTGAAAATCGACTGTCCCAGTTTTTTGCCAACAGGGACAAGGGTTTCTATGAGAGAGGCATAATGGAATTATCTTCAAAGTGGCAACAAGTTATCGAACAAAAATATTTGACCTAAATCGGATCATTCTAACTATGCTAAATAAAGCCTTCAATTTTATGCAAAAATAAAAATGGATTTCTTTTTACTACACCTTATAT
>NW_022639762.1:7467-7593 GCF_010583005.1 Odontomachus brunneus | reverse complement strand
TTTTTGCCAACAGGGACAAGGGTTTCTATGAGAGAGGCATAATGGAATTATCTTCAAAGTGGCAACAAGTTATCGAACAAAAATATTTGACCTAAATCGGATCATTCTAACTATGCTAAATAAAGC
>NW_022639762.1:4732-6930 GCF_010583005.1 Odontomachus brunneus | reverse complement strand
AGAGAGTAACTGTTGCTGGATTTCTCAGTTGGGCCCCCTTCGATCCTCGTTTGAATAGAACCTGGTATTCGTGTATGAGGGTTGCGGACGATCGCACGATGTATACAACAATAAACACAGAGTTGAGTAGCTGAACTCTTAGGGTACTTGGATTTTTCCTTAGTGGTGTATAAGTATAAGTATAAGTATAAGTGACCCGCGGTGCGCGGAGTCGCGGTTATATACGATATCAACTGGAAATGGTTTGGTAGGGAAGATGTGGAAATTTGGGGGTTCCTAGGTTGTTGGATTCGTCAGAGAAAATGGTATGGGGGACTGTTGTATCCAGTAGTAAGTAAGTAGACAGTGTTAAGGAAATCTTCTTGGCTGGGGTTGTGGGTGGAGAAAATCATACATTTCAAAAGAGAAGGTTATTGGAGGATTTTTAAGGTGGTGAGAGAATCAGCAGATGAGGCGGAACCGGATAACTTAAGTTAGAAAATGTAACGGACATAATTTTTTGTTATCCAGCGGTTCCTTTTGATCCCAAGGATAAGGTCCGGCGAAGTTTACTTTGCGGATTAAGGAGTTTTAGTGCTGTATTTCCCAGGGTTATTTCGGAATTTTAGTCGGAATTTTTATTGGGGAAAGACGAAAAACGGTCTAATGATTCGGAATTGTTTGTTGTTTCCCGACAGAGGAGGCAAAGATAGAGTGCATGACTCATATCTGCACAGGACGTAACACCCCTCGCCTTAGACAAATGTTGGGGGGTACCAACATTTGTAAGTGGAGTATACGGAGGTTTGACATTTAATTCAATAATTCGGCATGGGTGGGTTCAAATAAGGATAGAGTGTTACTTGCGTATTGTTGGTGTCGTATTTTGTGTTTTCCGTAAGTTACCTTAGCCCTTAAACTGAAAGTAGTCCTAAATATTTGGGTCTTAACGGTTTGCTTTTGAGTATGCTAAAATTATTAGGTAATATTTCAAGGAAATATGTAATTGAGACAAAAGAGTTTTACAAAGGGTCAAGTTGTTTTAGAAGGAGGAAAGAATAGACGTCCTTTGATTCTCTTACTAAATTCTATCGTCCTTCTTGTACATGAATACCTAAAGAGAAATAAGAAGGGAGATTGTTTTGAAGCAGGAAGAAGAAGGCAATCTCCAAATCCTCTTCTTTCATTTCTTCGTCCTTCTATGAAATTACATATTTTTTGAAAATAAAATTAAGAACGCATAGAGATACATGTGCGTATGTAGATGTGAAGTGATTATTTATAAGTTTAGGAGTTTATAAGTATATATAGGCGAAGATAAAAGGCGCATATGTGTACTTATGTACCCGTGAGTGAAGATATATCGCGCATTGTTATTTGCGTTTTCCTTATTAGTTTTAGAATAATAATAAGTATACTTATCGCGTAAACGGGTGCGGGTGTTGATTTGTATCGGTGGTTAACTGTGCTTGTCCCAGCCGCACTAATTCTTCTCTCAGGGTGACGGATCCCAATTGGTTTTTATAGTAGGTCAATTATCCGTAGGTCAATTTCTACGGCTCGAACTGCGGTAGTCCTTTTAATTTTCATCGATCCCTTTTCGTCTTCAATTAAAGCTCTTGTTAGAGATCGCGCTTTAGCTCCCTATGTGGAGCCGGGATCTGTGGGTTCAACTCCGCACAACTCACAGGCTATAGCGTACCACGAATCTTCGCAGAGGTGTTTAGACAGCCTGTATACTTCCCACATTGCCTTCTTCGTGTTTCGGCCCCAATCACCCAAATGTACTGTCACGGAGTTCCCATGGATGGCCGTGACCTCTCCTCTGTACCAATTTCCTTTGTTTTTTACTGCTACTGCCTGTTTCAAGTTAACGGCGTGGGGAAACAAGGTATACCGTTTTTTCCTTCTCTCCATCAGGCAGTTCAGATCTTCCTGTAGTTCCGTAAGTTAGTCTCGGGATGTGGGAATTATATGTGAGATTCGATGTCTATTAGGGTGTACAACGCGACTGTTCTTTTTCAGTCTAATTTTGACGTTGTTTCTATTTAATATTTCTATGACTTCGTGAGGTCCAGTATATTGATCACCAAATTTCCCAGGTTTCGGTCCTTTTAATAAAAATACATAATCCCCTGGTTTAAATGTTTGAGGATTGGTCTTTTTGTCGTAATGCATCTTAGATTTATTCTTGGCGTTTACGAGATTACGATTGGCCT
>NW_022639761.1:232432-234456 GCF_010583005.1 Odontomachus brunneus | reverse complement strand
AAAAATGGCACATTTTGAAATATGGTGCGCCAAGTCTTGGCACGTACAATTGCTGATTTCCGACTTGATTAATGGCTGCAGAGATATTTCTGTTCATTTAAATTGTGGTTGTATTATCTAAACACTGTGGTTTTATCTTGAACTAGAGACTGTCCGGCTAACTATGTATACAGATGGTCGTAGTATGACGACATATGATAACAGGATACTTTCATATAACGACCTGAATGAAACGGATGAGGTGAGAAGTGAAAGGATGTGAGAAATACACGTAGCGTCTTCGCTGTCACAATTTATCGGTATTATTATTATTTTTCTTACAGCAACATAGAAACCGGGTGAAAAACTTATCTGTTTCAGTTACAGAAAGAAGTGATCCCTGATAATTCGAGGCGGGATTGTCAAGATTCTGCTCGACAAAAGGGCAGACTAATAGCTATTATATCACGGAGCAGTAAAACGATATTTATTTGAATTCGCCTGTCGAGATTTTCACGTAATTGAGGGATCAAAAAAAACACCGAGGTGTTTTCCAGCGTAGCAATGAATTCAATGAGTGCTGATGAAGCATTACGACGTTATTTGCTCTTAAAACCAGCAGAACTAACATATTTGGCGCATTTTACAAAACTAAAATATTGCTGATAGTAATCGTAAAATTTTCTTCATAGCGACGTGTGACAAGCACTAAACGTTAATATCTAAAATTTATCTAAAATTTATATGAAATGAAATAAAACATCTTGAGTGGAAAAATTCCCAGGGAAAACTGATCACTAGCCAGAGACTGGCCAGTTTTTACTGATTAGGATTTATTAGATAATAACTGCTCAGAAACTACCGTCAGAAAAATACCGGTATTCCTTGATCAGTTACTAGCCGGAAATAAGGCAATAAAAATGATATATAAATTCTGAACAATTTTTTTTGTTTAGTAAAAATTCAAGAAATGCAAGCTGCGCAATATTTTTTGACTAGTTACTGACCAGAAAATTGGCGAAGCAAGAAAAAATAGTAATTAAAAATAAAACTATCCCATCTCAATAATGAATGAATTTGGATATATAAAAAGACTCTACTTTTTTAAACAGGACGTTATTTTCACCTTTTTTCACATTATTTTTGAATTGAATAATGAAATATAATATTTTACAATGTAGAATGAAAAGTTTGATAGAATTTTGTACAAAATGTTGTTCAGTTAAAAACTGGTCAAAAACTACTTGTTTTACAGTCCAGTTACTAGCGAAGCAAACGTCGTCAGAAACTAACCAGTAACCAGAATTCCTGGTCAGTTACTGACTAGAAAGAGATCGCCCTTATTATTTGGGATAGTGAGCAATGTTTAACGTAAGTTATAGCGCAATTTTTTTCTCAAATATAGACAGAAAAAAATGTAGGAAATAAAATAGTGGGACTGTTATCGCGCATTTTGTCGGCCCCAAAAGATCGCTGCAGTCGCGTAATAACATAGAATCGTGAGATATCGCGTCGTCTTTAATCTTCCACGGTGTACACATAGTGACCGAGAATAATGGCTGCAAATCGCTCGATCGAATCGATTCAACGGAGACCGACAGGCACGCTATAATTAAACGCCTGGAAATTGTATCACGGCAGTGCGCGTTCGTGGGAACGCGAGTGTTGCGCGCGGCACAGAGACGCGAGCTCTCGTCACCCACACGCGGACAGGCGGAGGCCTAGAGACTTTAATCGGCCGTAAAAGTAGCTAGCAACAAGTGGGTAGAGCTCTGCGTCTCCGAGAGCTATAGTTTGCGAGACAATAGCTCTGGGAAAAGACGATTAACGTATCTAGGTATCAGCGAATGGTACACAAGCGAGCAACGACTCTACGGCCTTCAATTTTTCTCTGCAAATGCCGCGAATGCTGAGATCATCGCGTGCACGTCATCAGTGATACGCTATCCATCGATCGAAATGCGGGGAAGAACGACTTGCAAGCGAGGACCTTATCGATGAATACATTTTGTAATAAAAGTTTTATTCTCTCTCTCTCTCTCTCT
>NW_022639761.1:117530-231315 GCF_010583005.1 Odontomachus brunneus | reverse complement strand
CTCTCTCGCTCTCTCTCTCTCTCTCTCTCTCTCTCTCTCTCTCTCTCTCTCTACTAACAGAAATAAAATTAAAATCCAAGAATTAATCAATCAAATCCTAACATTAATTTTACATTCACGTTACAATTATTAATTAACGCGATTCAATTATAACATAAATTTTCAGTTTAAGTTAGAATTACAACGTGATTTAATTATAACGTGAATTCTATATGAATTACTTATTATGAATTAGCTATATGAATTAACTATTATAAATTACCTAAATTCGAACGTTCTCGAACGTGAGAAATTAAACACGTATATTTTTCATGTACGAGAGATTATATTAGAGAATTTTTTAAGAACTTTCTTAAGTTTGCATCTTTTGCAACATTTGACGAAATGGAAAAAATTTAATGTGTTCTTTGGGTGTTTATCTAGACGTCTGTCTAACCACAACTGTTCGGTGCTTATTCGGACAGTTGAAGACTTCACTCAGTATCACGAGGCGCACACGATGAAAGGTTTCATCAAGCATCAGAACGAAAGTGGAGAGGTAATCGCGAGTTGAAAAGAGATAAAGCCGTTTGTCAGATACCTCCTTGAGGCTACAGCGGATATGTTCGGTTAATACGAACTGTTCTAGTTTCATCGATCGCTCTACTCGCTATTCCCCGGTGTAAGCCGTTTGAATTTAGATTAAGCGCATACGTACGGAACCGCATACACGTCAATGCAAAGCTGATAAACCAAATAAATGCGATGAGACCGATAATAATTCACGAAAATTCTTTGCTACGAGAGAGAAGGCAAAAAATTCACAAATATTTCAAATTGCAAAAAGCCTCCACAATACAACTCATATCAACAAAACATATAGAAAATATTTCATGATTTAACAAAAATTGCTTCGGAAAAACCTGCGCCGCCGATTTTGATAAAATGTGGAAAAATACAGAATTACGATAAAACACGAGATCTCTGAAACAGACTGTAAAATTTTTCGCGTTTCATGTTGTCCCTATAAATAAAATTGGGCTTTACTAAGCAATTAAGTTTCCTCAAAATCGAAAGATTTTAAGATTAAAGATAGAAGATTTACTGTTTAGTGCGGCTACCAGGGAAATATCAGATTGGCTCAACACAATAAATTGTCAATTCATTTGCCGCCCGAAATCACATTTGCGCGTCCGCCTATTCCTCCGTCTTCCCTTCCTTCGATAGATGTTCTCATTAATGTCATTGTGTTCTCAGTAATGCTCCTCGTCCTTTCTGTTCTTCCGCTATCTTCTCCCACTTCCTCTTTCGCATACTTCTTAGTTTCGCTCGGAATTCCACTCAGTGGACTATTTCGCTAACGTCGTCGACAATTACCATCATTCGTCGAGCTATATCAGACAGTGGTGGTAAACAGGCCCCGTCGTTCTCACAATGAAACAGCGCGTCGCCGTATCTACTTGACGTAAAGCAATTATTGTCATCGTTGTCGTCGCCGTCGTCGTCGTCGTTGTCTTTGTCGCCCACGCCGGTATGAATTTTATGGTGACCCGCCATCTCCCAACCGTATGATCGAATGTATTTCGCGAATGCATCACTCCACGCTCAATAGAACTCATTTTTCTCTCTTATACGTCACGGGCAACTACATTTCGAATCTAAGGATTCTTTCCATCGCGAACGAATAAATCTATCGCGATCGAATCGGTGAGCATGCATCGGAAGAAGGAGCTTTCTATGTTGCTGAAGTGAAATCATTTCAAGTCTCGCTTACGAGAAAGCGCGATTTCAGACGGAAGAAAACTCCATCGAACAAGAGCGACTGACAGATAGAATTCTCGCGCAGAATATCAAGGTACAGTCAGGCGTGAATAAGTAAAGAATGGTTATTTCTGCCGACAACGATTATTATTTCTCTCTCCTTCTCTCCCTTTCTCTCGAATTTTAATTTTTCTCGATGTCCGCGAACTGTTCGAAATGCAGTTCAACAATGCGACTGTTGAAAACACTCTTTCATCGAGAGCCCTGGTTATTCACGACCCATTATTCAAATAGTCCTCGCAAACTGCCGCGTTAATTATTATCATTTCTATCGAGATCCGCGAAAGGACGACGCGACAAACCAGCTCGTTTCAACAATAAATTGCACCGTCCGGTGCAGGCGGTGCATTGCGTCGCAGCTGTCGCAGTAGCTGCTGGCAGCCGTCTCCCGCGCGCGCGTGTGTATATGAGTGAGATGTAAAGGGAGAGACAGAGATATCGAGAAAGATAGAGAAAAAGACAGGAAGGAAGAAAGAGAGAAACGGATGAAGAGAAGAGTGTACGTATAACGTTGCAAATCTACACGTGTATTTCCGCACAAATGACCTTATTCTTAAAGTCGATCAGCAAAATCACCTGCGCAAACGAATGAGAGAGAAATAGAAATACTGTTTTTTTCGCGGCTTTCTACACGCGCGCAAGAATATTTATCTCACCTTAAAAGAAAAGGTTTGATAATATACCATCGATTAATAGTTACCAGCTTTGGTCGAATAGTTTCAACTAAACATGTAGGTGAATATAATCAAATAATTTGATTAAACAAACTTAGTCAAATTTGCCTGTTTTGTTAAGACTTGATGGTTATTACCAATTTATGTATAGCATGTATTTTACCAAACAATTTATTAAACAAAACTATATTGTTTAGTAATGCTTATTACGTTATATGATAAATGATAAAATACTTTGGTAATAGTCAAGCAATTCAGTAATTATTATCAAATTATTTGACGTTACTTACCAAGCTACTTAATGGACTTAAATAAGTGGAGAATTTGCTGTACTAATTTTATTTGATAATTATTATCAAACGGTTGGTAACTATTATCGTATTGATATTAATTATCTAACATTAGCAAACATTGCACTGAAATATTCAATCAAATGCATCTGTTAATTATTGTAAGGTATTTTTCAGTGCGGTGTATCGCGCGCAAATTGAACTAATCGTCGTTAAGTTTTACGCGGACGCAAAAGTTAACAGAAGTACCTGTTGCCCGACCAACGCTCGACGAGAACGCGGAATAGCGGTTCCCTGCTGACAGAATACTAATTCCTTTGACAAGCCGCAATCTTCTAATCCCGTAGTTGGATTCGCGCCTGTCTCGACGGATTTTCATTTTTCAAGCGCAACGAGCATACAGAACCTAACAATTTCGAATTGCGCGCAGGTTTTCCCCTTCGGATTTTTCCCTTTAAATCTACCCACGGGGAAAATGCAAAAGTCATTTCCTTCCTCGTCACACGTCACACGGTGGGCGACGGAGCGCGTTAAAAATAGACACTTTCTCTACACAGCAGCTATCGCCGCCATAACGCATGTGGCGATGTTTACGTCGGCGAGGAGACGGTTTAGAGTCTCTTGCGTGGGTGGTTGAGATAAGAGAGAAGATGAGATAAGGGAGAAGAACTTAGTACTCGTCTAATGGAAGGAATACGTGAGATTAACTTGCACGACGGGATTATCATTCCGATAAAAGATACGGTATAAGTAAATACGCGAGGAGCAGCCGCGGACGGCAAATAACGACGGGGAAAATCCAGAGATGCCGCGGCACTCCGATGAGATAAACGCAGCTCAAATTTATTAAGAACAACCTTCATGTGTCTTTTGTCGCAAGCGCCTCTCGAAGACATTACACCCGACGACGATAGGCCCTAAGGCATATAGAAGGCTTGGTCTAAGAGACAGGCTTGAAACTTTCGCTTCGAGACCGTCACGTATACAATGCGTCCCATCACCAACAGATAATATCCTTTTAACTTTGAACTCCTTAATCGCGAGCCGGAAATTTCCCTACTCGAGAAGAATACCGAGATATTTATAATTTTATTAAGCGCACCGCACGGAGAAGAGAAATAAACTAGAGAGAGAAGGTCATAACTCTCGACTAATTTCAAATGGGCTTCAGTAGAATTTTAATTAAGCGTTTTCCGTGAAAAGACGCAATATTAAACGTTCAAAAGACGATAAATGATCAACCTCCTCGCTTCTTCTCCACTTGGCCACTTCCTTCAAGTCAACCTGGAGGAAACCGCGCCTAAAAAAAATAGCCGACCGTTCCGGGGCAACCTATAAGCTTGTGTATATCGAGGGAGAAACATTTTCCGTGGTTTCGCGCCGCGCGCGAAATTGAGGTCTTCTCGTGGCGTAGAGTTTCCGGTACGGCGCGGAAAAGGGGCGATAAAGCGCGCGGTCACTTTTATCCTTTCGAGGTGATTACCGGTAGAGAGAACTCGGTTGCGCGCGCTCGCCACCCTCGCAAGAGTCGTCGTCGTCGTCTTCCTCGTGCTCTCTCGGCATTGTGGTGGCCATTGTGCGCGGGCTCGCGCCACTTCAGAGGGAATATGCTCTTAAAGATAATGGCGTGACAATGTCCCCGCGGACGTTATTAAGTCTACCTTCCTCCCGCCGCGCTTCTTACCGCAGGAGATACACTGTCGCCGGCGGAGACAGATTGATCCTGTTACTATGAAGTCTTCCAGTCGTCCCGATGGAAACAGAGATAATGGCGTTTTCCAGCGTATTGGAAAAGCGAGAGAAAGAGACCTTTCTCTCTTTCTTTGAACTCGAAACGAGTGGCGAGGCAAATCGCAATAAAATGATCCACGCGATCGAGTTTCGCGTGGAAAATTTATCCCCACTTCTTCGCGCAGGTAATCTTCCTCGATTTGTCTTAATGGCCGGTTTTTACGTTGATCCTCAAGATTTTTACGTTGGTTCTTGCATCGCGAAATTCTCGCAGAACCGAGCGCGTGTCTTGTATCGCTATGAATTACGACGCGAGATTCATTATAACCATAGACTTACATAGAGTTCCTCAAGTCAGAGTTAAGAGATCGTCCGTCATTTGTAGGGAAAAAGTGAGTAGGGAGTAAGTGAGTGAGAGAGAAATTGCAGCGTGTTTCATCATTTTAGCCTTCTCTCTTACTTCTACTAGAGTTTCTCTCTCATTCCCATTTATGCCACTCCTAAGAATGGCGGATAGGATGTGGACCAATTAGAAATTATCACGTTTTGTCCTAACCATAGACTTATATAGATAGACCGGCTGTAAAAAGCAGCATGGCAATATCTACGATGCAGACATAGCTTCCTGACGAGATCTGTTCCTTTCTTCTAGTCGCTTTGTAAGAACTAGAAGGAAAGATAGTATACATATTGCTCATCACTGATGAGTAATGTGTTTATCCAATCCCTCCACAGCAATGTACAAATCTATTCTACACATGAATATCTTTTATGACACATTATATGATTATGACACATGAATATCCTTTTTGCGATCGACACTTAAACGCGGTCGCCAACTGTTTGGTATCGCATGACGAGTGATATTTTTCAATCGTGATGTTGTTCAATCCATCAAAATCGACTGTTTGGTGCGTCGAACCGTTTATAACGTTACGCCGAGTAAATTAAAACGTAAATAAAAAAATAAAATCGTAACTAATTCAGTGAAATTTTGACGTCAACATTCGTGCATTCTTACGCGCGCGCACACACACACATACCTCCTGTGACAACACTGGTGAGTTTCATTTACCGTGAACGCGCCTGAGAATAACGCGCATCAAAGGGATGTTTCACCTCGTGCCTCGAACCTTAATGAATTAGTGATAGACGTGTGTGGGTGTGTATGTATACTAACCGGAAAAAAGTCACTTCATTAATAATAAATGATTCGACGTCCACATCGCGTAAAATCATCGTGTGTGGACGAAAGAGCTAAAGAGATAGAGAGGAAGAGAGTACGAACGAGCGAATTAGAGAGACAGAGAGAGAGAGAGAGAGAGAGAGAGAGAGAGAGAGAGAGGCGATATATGAAGTTTGTAATATGTATATTAAGCGGGATGCATGCAGACCGCGAAAGTTCTGGCATAATTCAAGAACACTCGTCCCTCCGGTTGCACACGCGCGTACTTTCCACGTTGCATTTGCGAAGTTTGGGAACGGTTCGAGTGTCCACTGTCTGAGCTTGGATGGTGAAAATGTATACCGTACGCGTTATCGATTACCGCTGCTACGTGACAAACATCTTTCCGCGCGCAATTATCTTGTGTAGTGAAAACTACACACTAATCGTTACTTCCGTCCTATTTACTTCATCACAACAGGGACTGTTGCGAACGATCTTCTAATTCCCTAAGCTTAAACAACTTTATACGGAATGCTCGTGAAAGAAAGACTGAAGATAAAAAGGGCTTACTCAGCGTTACGAAAACATGTCTGGAATACGACCTAAAACTCGTCGAGCAAAATTCCTACGCTAGATTTTTCGCTCTGGACTCATTTGTTGGCAATCTAACATTCATCGACAGACACGACGATGTCAAACGAGCCTTCAGCATACTCGTTAAAACGTGCCGTCGTGCGGTCTGCACGTTGTTCCAAACGCGTGTCGTTAAAAATTAACAAATCGTTCATTTAACGACGCTTGTTAACGACAACTCTAAAATATTCGGCCAAACTCAATATACAAAACTCGCGAGGACAGCAAAGCGCGCGCCTCTCTCCGTTTCTGTTTTTCTGCCTCATGACAACTTTTTAACAAACAAAGAGTTAATTATCGCGTGTATTCTATTTTGTTTTTCTCCGCATTTTCCGCACCGACAGCGGAAAAACGAACACTCGAGAGAGCATGCTAAATTCGCCTCGTCGTGGTCGACCGTGGCTTGACACGGAAAACTTAACACTTACAAACGCGATCTGTAATAGACCATTTCCGCCGGACCTCTTTCCTCCTCACTCCCATTCCTTGCGCGAGCCCTTACTGGGGAAAGGAGGCTGAAATATAATATCCATTATTAATGATCCCGGGCGAGAAGCAAGTTCGAAAATGTAGCCCGAAGGGCAGCGACACGAAGAGGACGATGAGGACGAGGAAGAGGAGGAGAATAAAATCGATGGCCATCCAGGGGATGATAGCCGAACCCAGGCGTGTGCTCCCCCACTGGCACGTGAAACAGAGCAATTAATAAAAGACCGTGTCGAGATTGCGCGGAATTGTAATGTGGTCGAAATAATTACCGTACTCGACGAACGAATTGATGGGGGCGCGTTACTAGGCCGCGATAAATTATTCGCGCGCGCACAATTAGACGGACCGCCAGGTTTAATTGCGCGGCGGCCGGTGCCGACTGCGGCCGATAATACGCCGCGCCAGGCGATGTTAAGCGGCGGAAAGACCGGCTCATATTTTATGTACGTCGCGTCGCGACGCCTATTGAGCGCGAACATCGCGCGGCTCATTGGAATATCCCGCGACAGTCGGCCGTCCATTGTGCCGTATCGCGAAATGCGGCTCACAACCGAAAATCGCGCGCCCGCAGCTGCGCGCGTTTGATCGTACTAACGCACGACGTACTACGCATCGTTCCGGGAAAAACAAATCGCGAAAACGTCAAAACTCCCGCCAACTTTTTTCTATGTGCGGCAGAGCTGCGGGTGAAACGCGCAGCAACAGTGGCTCGACCTACTTTCCGCGAAACTCGGGAAAATTCATCTGAAGTTGCCCAAAAAGAAAATTAGACCACTGCGGTATACTAAACTCGGTTATGTAACATCGAGAGATTTTATATCTGGAAAATAAAATGTCCCTTTCTCGGGAGGATTTCGCCCTGCAGCGCTATCAGAAATCGCAAACGCGACAACCGTCTCTCGACAATTTGAGATGCCTTACAAAGCGCTGAAAATTGCTCAAGAGTGTACTAGTCATGTCTTAAAAATAATGAAGAAACTTTGAATTTTTAATCTGCATCGCATCTGGAAGTGATCGCAAACGATTTGACGTTGATTCAGAGTCTGGGTCAAGTTATTACACTTTGACGTGTGGAAGCCCAGCAAGTGCGATAACGTCAAATGACATTTTAATGACACATGACTGATATCTCTCTAATGTCAATAATACATCATTAATATATTATTTGACGTCATCCTGCGGCTTAGACATACTTGAAATCGTGCTGTTATGGAAATATATAATGTTGCTCTACCTTTAGTAAAGGAAAAGAAATGATTAAAAAAAAAAATAAAGACAAAAATCTCAATTTTTGTATACACGTATTTTAAATATTCAAAATGATACATGCAAAGTTTCATCAGAGATCAAAGTTTAAAAGGCAAAAATAATATGAAATAAAGCAAATAAACTGTAAAAATGTGTGATGTAAAAAATAAAAATATGTTCTTGCTCAACTGTATTGTATAAATATATATAGACTATAGGTTTTTCATAGAGAAAAGTTTTAGTAGAGCTAGTAAAAGTAGAGCTAGTTTTTCTATCAAAGATAGAAACATTAGCGTACTTCTAATTTTCAGTGCATATACGGGCCTTAATTTCTAAATTATTAAATAACGTCATCGTTCAAAGAACTATGCATGAAATAGACAAAGAGCGCCACGTTGAATTCGTCGCACGCGATTCGAGCGTTTTATCCTTGAAGTTTTTCTCATACGACCGAGGGACATCTAAGAATTCCTACGCGACAAGAAACGCGCACGGTGTGCGGCCTAACCTCGTTAGATACATGAGTCAGAGTGTCGGGTCGAAGGACGACGGACGGCGAAGGTGATTTTTCTTGAGTCTCCTCCGCACTTCTCACTCTCTGTTCGCAAAGAAAGAGCTCCCGCGGGGAAGAGGAAGTAACGACTCGCCTCTTCCAAGACTTTCCTTTTCTGTTCTGAGGAAAGTACGTAAGCAAGGAAGCAAGCAAGCCTCCGCTTGATAGCGTATCAAGCGTGGTTGGTATTCTCACTTTCATATTGTAAATATGAGATTCCGTTGATCAGTAAAAATTTGCTACTATGTGTAGGACCATTAAGCATCGGATTTTAAGCAGGATGACTGAATCCGTTAGAGGTCAGTTATTGTGTCCACAATAGAGGTAGCAAATCTCAATGTCCTCTCACGTTTCCAAGAAAGCCTAACTGAGAGAATGCCTTGAAAACTAATCCTCTCTTTATTTTTTCAATATGCTTTCGGAGAGAAAATGACCTAACCATCCCCTTTGCCTTTTCCTCTCTTCATTCTTTCCCATCTTCTTTTTTGCCAGACCCGTCGCATTTATCTCCAAATGAGATCACATTTCATCTTACAGTATTCAAGACTTCATTTTTCACGATGGCCGAAGACAGAAAAGAATCACGTTCGGATCTTTCGATTCCTGTTTCTATTTCACGTATACGTATAGAGTAAAACACTAGATCGCACGTCGCGCGATTCGAAATCAATCTAACTTCCTCCGCGAAAATGTTTCTCATTTACGCTGTTGTCCCGTTACATATTAGATCCACGTGCCGGAAATGCCGAGGCTCGCGCAGCGGCGAACTCGCGTCAATTGGAAAGTAAACGTGAGTGTAAGTTACGTCGAAATTTCGCCGAAATCGTGAATCGCGCACGTGCCAACCGTCGTGGGCACGAGGACGCCTGAGTTGTCAGGAAAATTTACAATTTTTAATACCATCTAGCCCGTCGCCGTAGCAAGCGAGAATTCTCTGCGAAAGATATGATTGAATTTTTCGAGGTATTCTCACGGGGCGAGGGAGCGCGGCGACCCTTCGTGCTTCGTTCGCGAAGAAAGTTATGACCTCGAGGAAACAGAAAGAGAGAGAGGGAGGGAGAGAGAGAAGAAGAGAGAAAGAAGCTTTCGCGGTTTGCTAAATCGCGTATTCCGCTCACGACATCGTCGCTGTCAGTTGCTCTCTTTTTCCTCTTGAAAAACTCATTTCGACCAAAACGCTTCGCGCGCACTTCGATATCGATCAGGGATTGCGTTTCATCTCGCATTCACGGATAATTCGCGCATTGCTCGACGAAGTAAATATTCGATTGAATCGTGCTTGCCTTATAGAATTATGAATGAGATCGATGGGAATTATAGATTATTATATTAAGCGCGGAAATAATGGAGCTCACGCGAATTAACCCATCTCCCGCTGTCGCTCTGAACCGATAACAGGATCCTGAATTACATAATTCGGAATTCAGTTTAATGCGTTAGATGTGAAATACGAGAGACTATAATATTAAGCGCGCTGTTTATAGTTACTATCAGAATAGAGATACAAGTATCGATCCGCTGTAGCACACAACAGCAATCTCGTGAGTGGACATCTGCTTGCGCATTGTTTCTGAGGACCTTACGCGTCCAGGGACGGAAGGCGGAGGAAAAAGGAGAAGGCAGAAGAGATACGGTGAAACTTGCGAAGCGCCCGAAAATTCTGTGAAATTCATATTTTACTGTAGCTTTTGCCCCATTTTTTTCGAAAAATATTTACCTAACCATTCTTCCCGCATCTTTCTCCGCAATCAGTTCCATTATTTACTCGAAAAAATAAAAAAAAAATAGCAGAATATTCTTTATCTCAAAGGGGACATTACGGGCGTGCTATGCGTAGCAATCATAGTTAGGGACAATGCGCGCACAATGACAGTCGAATTATGCCGACGAGATGATTTACAACTCTCCGGCGTGATATCCACGTCGATACGCGTTTGTCTCCGAATTCGCTTGACACATTGAAATCAAATCGCCCGCTGCATTGACAAGCGCGACGCTACAGCAGGAGCTGTCCTGGACGTCGCGTGTCCTGAACCACCCGTCATTAATTCATGCCAGTTAATGCATGCAGTAATGCGTGCTGTCAAAGTGCGCATTCACGAGAGCTGTCGATGAATTCGCTTTTTCTATTCGCTGATCATTAACTTTACTTGATTGTAGTTTAATTACTCGGTGTTTTCTATCAGTGTAATCGCTCTTTTGTATCTTCGAGGTTAGAGAGATCACATTGCTGTCAATCGTTTGAGTGTCGAGAGGCATGCTCTTTTTACATTATACATTAATGATGTTTACATTTTTACATTTACCGTTTCATCTCACAATAGGCAAAGTATCAGCGGGCATTATCGCATTTCTTTCTCCCATTTCGCGGTTTGACATTGCCCTGCAATCGTTATCTGGTATTGAATAATATAGCTCACATAATACGATTAACAAGTTTGTCCCCGCGCTTAAATTAAAGCCTCTCATTATAGCCCACGCTATGTTTTTAGCAGATTCATTTGACGTGATGCATGCTTACACTTATGCCTGCATTATTTATTATAAATAGGCAAACAGAGTATTTACGCGATGTGTCACATATGTGTGGTGCTGGTAGCAAACGTGTTAATGACCCGCATTAATATTCTGAATCTGTTAGTATTGTTACACCTGACGTTTCGTGTGACCATTTTTAAACATGTATTCTTGCGATTCCATCTGCCTTTCAAAGTGATTTTGTTCGATATTCTTAGAATAGAAGACTGACAAAAAAATTAATGCGAGGAATCGTGGAACGTATATCTGAACACGTTTACTGTTACGCCGATTTCCATTGATTATTTCAAAGCTTATCTAAAGCTAAAAAATCGAAGATGCATCAAATATATGTCATTCATAATGACTATTTTTATTAGATTTTTTATTAGATTTCACTAGCTTAGTTAAACATATATTTAATCGGCGATCAATTTGTCGAAATCCTCTGAGAAAATTGCTCTATATGCTCATATTCAATTGAAATTATATCTAGTCGAAAGAGTTCCTCACTAATGCACAAAAAAAAACATTTTAGTTCGGGCAACTGACCAGACGAAAAACTCGTCGATAAAATCTCTGTTACTACGACCAAAAAATATTTGTCTGAACGTTCAACATTAAAATTAGGTTGAGATAACTGAGAGCAATTGGCTAAGCAGAAACATTTTGGAGAAATCTTTTTATTCCTGCAACTTTTGTTCCTTTCGAATTTTGAAATCGCCCAAATAAAAATTGAGATCTGGTTCCCAGATAACAGAAAATTCAGTTACACTAGCGGGGTTGTATTTTCTCTGTGTTACTTTGGGGTTGCTCTACTCCAAGAATAAGAACGGAGTAGGAATGCGCAGTTCCAAGTTTAGTCAATATTACCCCTTTTACGCCCGACTGTCGTTTGTCGCGACATATCACGGCCGTTTTCAAAGTAGAACGCGGTGGTCTTTGAGATATCGCATTTTACGCTTTGCTTGCCTCGGTCTTTCGCAAATTGAACGCCCGATTTAACGACGCGCAGATTACACGCGTACGTGTGTGTGTTTGTGTGTGTCAAATTATTCGTTCGATTAATTTTCACTCGCCTGAGAGATATACCATAGAGTAACATTTGTAATTCTGTTTAAAAAATCGTAATTTTACGTTTATCTTAACGTGCTTAGTGGTACTTTCAACCTATATAAAGAGATTCTAATGAAAAAGAGCGATAAAATAGTTGCACGCGTCCCCGTTTCGACTTTAATACTCTCGCAGCTGTCACGTGTACGAGGCGTCTGGTAAGGGGCGTATTTCATAAACAGGGTGAAGTTGCTCGCTGGAAGTTTCGGTTTTCGACAGGGAACGTCGTCACGTGCAGCAAATGTGCCTTAAACCGAACACACACTGTATGTACGAGAGATCCTATTATAACGTTATTTTCTATCGCTTATTGCCTATTTGCGTGCGCGACTACATTTCCACACACGAGATTTCGACTGCGAGAGCTTTCGCGTGACTTCCCGCGCAATTCTTCGTCCCCTGCCCCCGGCCCCGCATTTCTTCGCGGGAATTTGCAGGTAACACTCGAGCGAGAGTGTACAATCCGCCGGAAAGGCCCTTGAAATATTCATCAAGCGCAGGAATTTCCGTGCAGACGGTCTTTCGCGTCGCGTCGCGTCCCGCCGTGTTGCGCGATGCCGGAGACTACGTCAGGATGTCGCAGTGCGGTATGCACGTGTATGAACCAATGAAAGAAACCGGACGTTACCGCGCACCGGGTAGCGAGCCCTCAAGTTCCGGCCGTCCGCCGCAACTTTAAAACCACGCTCGCAGATCCCGAGGGCTTAAACGGCACGGCGCGCGGCTAAAGCTCGCGAGGAAGTGCAGATACAGAAAGCTCAACACCTCGAGCAGTCGTTAACTCGGTCGCGGATAAAGCGCGCTCACGAGGAAAAAGCGCTTCTTGATCTCGATTTCTCGCGCTGGCTCGCAGCTTATCGCGCCAGTTCTCTCTTATTATTTCATCGCGCGTCGGATTGCATTGGGGGATCAGAGATTTTAAATTAATCCGAGTAAATTCTTGCGCCGATCCTCACCCGACTGGAAACAAGCGACGTGGATACCCGTTGCTTTGGTGTAGCCGATGCTGGACCGTTTGCTAAACTGAAGCCGATTTTGTAGCAGCGCTCACTAGAGGATAAAACGTCCGGTTACTGGTATTCGATCTGTCTTGGCCAGTACTGCGCGGATTTCAACAAATAAGGTACGTATGGAGATTTATTAATTATTGTCTGTTACTTATTTCTACTAATCGCCATACTTCTTAATATTTGACATGAGCAAGTGTGTCAAAGGCAGATCGAGATCGCCGGCTACTGGACGTTTTACCCTATTTAAATTCGTTTCAATGCCGAAAATTTAAATTACACTTAAGCAAAAATGTTCAAAAATGTTCAAAGAACAGGTGCTTCAATAATCACCCATATTTTATCTTGAAATATTTGAATATTCGTATTTAAGACCAATAAAATAAGAATGTCCAAGAATATTCAGGATTAGATACATGTCCGGCAATTGGTACGTTTACCTTACTGGCTAAGAATAAGCGATACGAAAGAATCGGATTTACCGTTAACGTCCACAGGATTTGGGATTAAGCGACCGACTGGGATCGATTGCTGCGTTGCCGCGGCAGTAATTAGACCACGGATCAGCTGTAAATTCACGATTGTATCTAGGTAGCCGACGATCGATCGAGGCTGCGTTTTACTTCGTATAGAGGCGATTATCGGACATCGGATGTGTTGCTACAGTGTGTCGCGCTCGCGTCTCGGGGGTGGCACTGAGCGTGCGGCACAGGGTACGTACATACAGGGTACACCGTGTGTGTTCCGGGCGAGACAATGGCTCACGGTTACACCGTTAATTGAGGCGATTCCCCAGCCATTGTATCGGCACCGGTTACGCGCGCGGAGACGATCGAGGTGGCTGCAAGGAGGAGGAGTCGGCTGACAATACGTCGATTCACCCTCCGTTGCGACTCGTGCGGTAAGGGGCGAGATTACCCGGCCGGAAACAAAGGACCATTACTACGGACTATTACCCGCCGTTAAGAAATCGGCCAACCCCGTCGCATGTAAAGAGACCCGATTTTTCGCCGCAAGTATCAACGCGTTTAAGACCGCTCTTCCCGCTCTCAAATAGATTTCTCTCCCTTCCCACACGCGGAGAGAATTTGATAGCAAAAATGACTGAAATTAGAATTCGTCAAACTGAACGTTTTTCTATCATTTTACAACCAACCACGTAAAATTTTAAGTTGTTAATTAGAAACAATTTGTGAATGATCACGTGCGGAAGATGAACTATGATAGCAGCGTCTGCCGCCGTGTGCTGTTAAACTGAACAAAGTCTTTTATCATTCTGCAAATGATCACGTAAATTTTTAGTTAGCAATTAAAAAAGACTGGTGCATGATTGTGCACGTGATTAATCTTTTTTAATGATGATAAATTGGTAACTAAAAACCCACGTGATAATTTGCAAAATAATTGGGCTAGAGGACTTTTTTGTTCAGTTTGACCTAAAGCACACGGTGGCAAACATCGTCATCACAGCTCATCTGTCGCGCGTGATTATACACCGATCTTCTTTATAAAATAGTATAGAGAAACTTTGAGTTTAATTTGATAAGTTCTACCTGCACAACCAACGAGTCTGTCAGTAATTGAATATATACATATGATTGAATATATACATATAATTGAATATATACATATGTTAGTATATTTCGAAAGTTTAAATATTCATATTTAACGACCAAAATAATAAAAGTGTCGAAAATTAGATCCGAGAATTAATACTTTGTCATCTTATCAAGATCTTCCAGATCAATCAAATCAAAGTTTTCGTCCTATCAGTGAAGACGTTCCGACAGAATGTTACGACAACCCCAATCTTAATTTTAACGATTACGATATCATTTATCGCGATTACGATTACTCGTAAAAATTCTCACCGTGGAAGATACGGACTACTGGAGCTTCAAATGGCGCGTAAAAGAACGTGGAGGGGCGCGATTCGAAAGTGAACAATTTGATAGCGTTGAAATCATCTCTCGATCATAGATAAACCCGGTTATAAGGGTCGATCGGTCGGTCGCGAATCGCTTCGAAGATCTCGATTAGACGTTGGAACGACGTGCCCTCGCCGCTCGACGGCGACCGTCGAAACGGTCGACGGGGAAGGTCGTCGGGATCTGCGCGTCGGTCTGCCTCGCACTAGTGATTTCAAGGGTTTGTTGCTTGCTGCTTTCCTCCCTGCTTCTCCGCCCCGGTCTCTTTCCATGCTCTTATCCCGGAAGGAATTTAATCAGACTACCCTTCGAATCGACTCGAACCAAATTGAATCGAATAGCTTGTAGCGGCAAGGGCGAGAATTTCTCGCGGCGAATGAAAAGACACCCTCGCGAAATATTTGACGAGTTTGAGCGAAAATGGCGAGTCGCGCGCGCGGCAGTGACAGAGGAAGAGGAGGAGGAGGCAAGGACGAAGGGTGAAAAGCGTATTTCCACCGGCGATAAATTCTCCGCAGGAGTGGTAGTCCCGGGTCGATCAAGGTGTAACTCTGTGTACACTCAAATATATTCTCGACTGTTGAATATGTTAAAGTCAATCGCGGCGACGACGTGGGAAATGTACAACGGACACAAATATTTTCCGATAAACAGTAATTAATACATCGCGTGATCGCAGTCGCTCGAACGCACGTAGACGGAAAAGCGATGGCGTGATCGCGAAAGAGTGCACGTACGCGCAGAAAAAAGTTCGATTGAATTAACTCGACAGTGAATAATCTAAACGCATTTTTGCTCGAAAGAAACGGAATTTCTAGTTCTTATGGGTCGGATTCGATCGCGATAACCAGAAATTTCATTTCCTTTCGAGCAAAACGCGTTTGTTCATTATCAAGCTAATTCGACCAAACTTTGTTCTCCATATAGAATAATCAACGCATATTATAATGTCTTCATGTCGTCACGAAATATCGTACACGAAAAGGACACTACACTCCGAGAAAATGTTTAATGTAAAATCTCAAGCTGTCAGTTAGCGTAATATTTGCCTGATCTAAAAGTCCCACAGCTTGTATCATATCGAAAGTGTGGATACTCCAAACAGAAAAGTTTTAAAGAGCATTGCTGTACCTTCGCATCTGAATTCGGTTTAAGAATATCCGAAAAATGTATACATATACGTGGTTAAGTTTTCCACTGAATATGGTAAAACAAAGCAACACACATTTACGTAAGTTCTTGCAAGAAATACGAAAAGGATAACGTGATTGTATTAGTGATCTCTGCGTTATCGACATTTTTTGAGTTCCTCATCGACTTCAGCATCCCCTTAAGATCTTCGAGGCTATTCCTCGAAGAAAAGCGTACCGAGCGTAAGAAGCTTTTTTCCTAAGTGGAATAGCTTCGAAAATTTGAAGGTCTCCTTTGTTTCTTGTTTCAAAGGTACTCAAGGTGGCAACAGTTATTGTCTTATCCTGTACTGTTTAATAGAAACTATATATATATTATAGCCTTATATACATCACAATCTTATATACAAAATTCGTATAGTTCTCACTTATATAATTACCATCACTACGCTTCTCTCTGAGTGTAAAGATATCACTTAGTTAAATATGGTTACTGTGACCAAAAAATTTAATTGCTGTTATTTTACTTAGCTTACTAAGTAAATATATTACTGAGAAGGTAAGATAAAATAGTGGCAATTAAATTTTTTAATTGTAATTACCAAACATTTGGTTAATGGAATGACGACGATTTAATGAAATTTTGGTTTCGTCAATCAAATCCGTTTTTCAAAGCATAATATTCGTTTTGCAGGCCACGACAGAGGAAAAAAAGCAATACTCTTTCGAGTTCAGGCAACTATACATGAGGATATACTGAATATTGCATATCACAAGAACCGTGGCTGTGATAATTGTGTAGATAGGCGCGTAACAACAGCAATTTTGAACGCAGTATCCATTTAACTTAAATTCGCATAAACTTTTTCCCTCTAATCGGTCAAGAATGTGATTGTAACGAGCATTACACATTTCTCCGTGCATTCTCCGACAGTTATAGATCGATTTTGGAGAATCGAGGCCGACAACGGCATGCAAAATTAATTAGCCTTCGTTAAATTGATAATCCGCTGAAAGCCGGCTTATTTTGGACGGCTAATTCAATCTTAACTCTTAACTGACGTTAAATCTTATCTCTATAACTGACGCATTCCGCAACTAGGAATACACGCGAACTGGCGCGAAACTAGAGCGATATTTTATGTAATTATTTCCCGACTTGGACCGCCCCAGGGCGCAGCTTATTCCCCTTCCTTCCACATTGTATTCCTCCCCTCGCTGTTCCCGACGCTAATTCGAAATACCGCGTACCCTCCGCTTAAACGTCGGCCGCTGTTTTTCAAACTTTAAGAGAATAAATGATCGTCCGTATTCTATTACCGTGCGACTCGCAGGAATTCTGTTTCTCTGTAAAACACTCGCCTCAGCAAAGTGAAGTTAATTAACGATAAAATATTATAGCCAGCAGCTAACTATTGTATTACTTTCTTCGGCGCGAAACGTTGAGAATTAAACCGACCGTTCCTGGCCAAACGGCACAAAAACTTATTATTGCCGATACCTTAGAAAAAGAGAAAATGAGAAAAAAGGAAACAATACCAGATCTCGATAACTGCGGCGAAGCTCGATCAAGAAACGAGAGAAATATCGGTGGAGAAATGCGCACGCACGTTCAATCGAACGCGACGCGTCAAAATCGCGACGACCTGATGACAATTTCCTGGGCCTTAAGGCTGATCCAGTGGTGCGGAGATCCTCTCTCTCTTTGCTGAGGCGAATTTGTGATTACTTGTCCCGTGTTCTGAATATCATCCTCAATGAGGCGCGTTTTATTCCACTATCTTCATTCATTGTCGTTGACGCGTGCGCCAAACCCTGGTCATCACAAATAAAAAATAACGACTTCCGCGCGTCAACAACGACGACGACGACGACGTCGTCGTTGTCGTGGTGGTGGTGATGGTGGCGGTGCGTTTTTGCGGGGGTCACGACGCGACGCGGCTCGACACGGCGCGACGCTCGATGAGAACGGAATGAAATTTCGTCGGATAATTGCGAATCTTCGGTGTCCTCGATTCGGCCATGCTGCGGCATAATTCGATTTTATTCCGCGCGGGAGACGGATAGGAGACACGGTCAACGTTACGTCGAGAGCTACGGCAGACGGACGCAACGCGGGCTCGTTTCCATCGCCGGAAGGACGACGAGGCTTGTAATTTCTCTCATAAAATCGCTCCCTCAATCCCTCCTTCTTGTCTCTCACCCTCTCTTTCTCTCTTCTCCTTCCCTTTCCCGCTCCCTCACTCTCTCCGTCTGTCTCCGTTTCTCTTCGCCCCGCATTCGCCCGAGCCTCCACGATTTCGGTCGTGCGACACAATAACGTGCAATTACGCCGTGCACATACAATTACTGCAGTACGTTCGGCGCAAGCGGCAGTGCGCCCGTAACCGCTGCTATTTCGAGCCGCGGCCGAGCTGCTCCGGTTAGCCCCGGGGGTTAGTATGACTCGAGAGGGATGGGGAGGGAGGGGTAGGGGCGAGAGAGAAGGGAGGTGTAGCAGCAGGAGCGCTAACATTTTCTTCACGACTAAGTTGACGCTTTAAGCCCAGCACTCCCGTGGCATTTCAATCGCCAACGAGCCGTGGATGTCAAGTTACCCTCTCATGTATTGTATAATTTACGGCTTCGCCCCTCCCTCTCTTTCTCTTTTTCTCCATCTCCCTCTCAGCAGAGAGAACTATTAGTACGTATTATCGGCCTTGTCGGTTGTTTTCCTTCGCGTTATCTTACGACCGGATTCTTATTAGAGGATCTAATGAGTGGGGAGTTCCTTCGTGAATTAAGAATGTTGCTTTCCTAACAAAAAAGCCTGACCCTAATATATCGTTCTCTTGTACGTTTTGTGCTCGTTATAATTTTGAGGAACCTAATGTATCAGCCAGCTCATAATAAATTGATAAATTTTTCAACGTGTTCTTCGTGCAGAGTATAAGAGAGAAATGAGTGTAATTTTCAGGTTTCGCGATATTTTGTTCACGATTTTCTATAGACACAGAGAAAAAAAATATCTAAGAAATGAAAAATATTTACTAATCGGTGGCTAATAACAACATGTTTACCTGTACCGATATAAAATATTTCTCAACTAAGGAAATGTACATTCTCTTAAAACCTTAGCTTTTCACGATTTTTATTTAAATAAAAAAAATTATATTTATTTTATCATGTTAAAATATTTTTTCTTATTTAAATTGTTTCATTTTATTTTATTTAAAAGAGAAATTTTGGATTTAAGTAAATTTTGGATTTAAGTAAAAAAAAATACATTATCAGTATCCATTGAGTAAATATATAAATATTCTTTTTATTTTTTAAATATGTTTTCTCTCAGTGTGTTATTTTCTAATTATATATTTTTTTGAAAGTAAAGAATAACACTTTATAAAATAATAATAGTAAATAATAACGCTTTCTTTTTAAAATAAATTAAAACATTCAATAAACCCTTTAATTTCGGCAACTTCGTAGACAGACATACGAGTACAAAGATTAATTGTCCGTTTCCTCCGATCCGCCATGTACGTGAAAGAACTTTTCGCATCTACTCAAGCCTCTCAATACGTTGCGAAAACTCCACCGTACATTTTACGAATGCTTATAGCGCATATACGGTGCATCGAAAATTTATGTTATAACACATCAGGACTTCAGCGTAAGGTTAGTTTTTCTTTTACGGAGAAGGTAGCAGGCGCGCGATAAAAGGAAGAAAGTGCAAGGAGGAAAATGCGCACATAATTCATAATAAGGAGTTTAAGGGATCCTATTACTGCCACGGACCGTGCGACACCGCGCTAAGTTCTCGACAGCTCGGGTCACTTAATCGCGGTGGACTCATTGTGGAAAATTGCATTTCTGTCTATGATAAATCGCCGAGGCGCGCGGTCGTTCGTTCTCCTGCGCGAGCAAGGAGAGACACGGGAAATTCGATGTTTTGCTCCCGCTGGTGCCGGCCAGCATTCTTATTACGCTCGGATTAAGGCTCTTCCGAACAGCTCGTTCCCGTTTAATGCCACGTTGTTTCATCCGACGCGGAATTTTAAACCGCGCGAGCTTCAATTGCGAACCGGGCGCGTAATCTCATTTCGCGGAATTAAAACGACTCGCTTATTAGTATTTCATAACGTTTGATAAATTAAGCCAATAAGGTCTTATTAAGTGATATATCACGCATTTCGTTTCAGGAAGTATGCGGCATTAATGAGTATATACGTCGAAGCGGCCTTTCCCAGGCTCGTCATTAGAGTACGCGCGCACGCGCGTGTGTGTGTGTGTGTGTGTGTGTGTGTGTTCACAAAAAAGATGTTACTAGACCATCGTTCAACACATTAATACAGCACATTCTAAAACTTCAAAAGCGCAAACCCTGTTCGCCCAAAAGCCCAAAAATGTTCGCGTATAGTTAAACTCCTGAGGAGACAGCCGTAAAATATCGCGGATACTCTCAAATAGTTTTCGATGCGGATATTAAATTATCCGAATGTTCAGCAGTCAAGTAGTAATACACAGCTACTATTTTCACAGTTTTCAGTGCAGATATTAAATTATCCGTATGATGCGCATTCAAATAGCAATACACAGATAATGCAGGTGTTTTCAGCGCAGCGATTAAATTATCCGCGAATGCTTCGCAGTCAAATTACAATGCATAGCTAGTAAGCGGCAGTATACAACCGCCTGTACTCTCCGTTTGAAATCAATGCAATTTGTGCATGCATTATGATAATATAATAACGCATTGTCAGCGTTGCAATTGCACGCTCACCATGTCGCGTCGATATCCAACGATGTGCACCAACGAAATCTGCTGCTGCGTTGCTCCGGAATCGCCTTGGCATTCAGTCTTCCTCCTGCATCGCCCCGTGTTGCTTGCACTTTATTTTACTTCACTCGCGACGACGATTTACGAATATCTTGACGATATCGATGGAAAAACAAATATTTATGCGAGAAATCGAAACGAAATTGGAATTTGCCAGTTCTTTGGCAAATTTTTGTCACACAATACGAGTAATTTAGTGTTTCTTCACACGATTCTTTTACAATTTCTATTTTTGCAGAAACACACTCGCGACGCGATACATGCCGTCGTTTTGAGAGCACATTCCCGATTCGCGAATCGCGGATGTGGAAAACTGTTTGTAGAAAATTGTGAATTGAAAAGCGGACGCATCGACCGCGAAATCTGTCAATACTGACAGCTGTGCGGACGTCGCAATACTAATGATTGCGACAATTGTGTAATCTGAAATTAACGCCAGCAAAATAATCGCAGAATTTACATTGACGTTAGCAAAGTAATCACGAAATCTGAATTTACGCGAACAAAGTAATCGCAGAATCTGAATTAAAGTGAGCAAAATAATCGTAAAATCTGAGTTGATACTAGCAAAGGAATCAAAAGATCTAAATCTACGCGAATAAAATAATTGTGAACTCAAGAATGAATGAACATCAACAAGATAATCGCAAAGTCTGAAATAACGCGAGCACATCATAATCGTGAAATTTGAATTGACGCGAGCAAAGTGATCACGAAATCTAAATAAACGCGAGCAAAGTAATCACGAAACCTAAATTGACAAACAAACAAAGTAATCGCAAAATCTGAATCAACGCGAATAAAATAATGGAGAGTTTAATGTGCATAAGTGCGATTTTGATGTATATCATACACTGCTCAAAACAATCAAAGGATCACACGTAATATCAATAGATTTTATAAATAATTGTAACTTGAACCTTAAATATAAAAATAAAAATATTTAAAATAATTATACAGGAAATAAATATAAAAATATCAACATTTGAATAAATATGTTTGCTAAATTTGAAGATTAAATATATTTAAAAGAGAGACGTTTTTAATATTTTAAATATTCATTAAGTAATAAATGCATTTGAAGAAGTAATCCTCTGATTATTTGAGCACCTGAATTTCACTCATATATGCACACAAAAACATGCGAAATTCTACCAAATAAATCGCACTGATTTCAACGGATTCTACAAAAACCCACCTATGAATCTAACATGATACATGTCTATATCCATCACCGTACAATTGTTGTTCCTATATTTTTGACTCACCGTGTCAGGGCCGGCCACATTCCGCTTACAGACTGAAACAAACAACAGTTCAGAGCTGAGAGAGAGAGAGAGAGAGAGAGAGAGAGAGAAAGAGAGAGCAGTTTAAATGGATGAGTACAGTTACAGCGAGTTATAGCACTTTATTATGACGCGAGTCAACGATTTTCTCAACAGCTATATTTCACCTCTTGACCGCAAACACAGATAAATGGAAGGAGTCAAATAATCTATAAGCCTACCTTCGAGCCGACCCTGCTTGGCTCGAACCGGATCCTCCGGTACAGCATTCATCGGAACTGGAACTACCTCCGCAATGTGGCCTGTAGCTTCATCAAGTCTGAAACAGAAAATAATTTTTCTGATTGGTCATATAACGCTAGAAAAGTTTTTTGGCTTTTATGAGTTTAGAGTAACGAGCAGTATTCATGGAGGTATCGAAAACGCGAGGTTTGACTCCGTATTTTTCTTTCATATCCAATAAAAACGACGTGACCCAAATCGAAATTTTGTCCAATTTTATATTCGACTTCAATATTTCATTTAATGTCTGCTTTGATATCCTGAAGCTTATATCGGCCTCTTTTTTTATTTAACTTACTGGCTGAGAAATCCTCTTTAGAATCTACAAGTGTTACTCTGTGCGTCTTCTGCCATTTGGAAGCGCTAAGCAGGATTTTAGTTGCCATGTATATTAAATATGTTCTGATTCTTCAGAGTGTATGGATGTCAGAAAGTTCGGGTCGAAAATAGGACTAAAATTTCGATTCGGAATGGTGCAATCACCTTTCAAATTAATGCAACACCATCGCTACTCACGACGATCGCAGCGCGAGTTATTTCTTGTTCTTTTTAGATTGCTATTTTTTATTTGACAAAATCCAAAACGACGATCGATGTAGTCTGACGTGTTCACTCGCGCGCGTCAAAGATTGTTATGATTCTATGTACACTGCGTGAACGCTTGAGTGCCGGCGCGCTCAAGATCGCGCGACCTTCAAGCGACAATACACTTGACTCTGGGTATTCGTTGATCGTATTAACGTACAGATTGTGTCAAAATTATCTCGCGTTGCTACAACATGTTTGTTTCGGCTAGATTTGACTGAAAACAAAACATCTCGTTCGTCAAAACACAAACATGTTTCATTACTTAATTAGCGGCGAAATTTTTAATGCAAGGTCGCATCGCCGTTTATGTGATAACGCAAATAGCTTGTATTCGCAATCCACCCACGTCAAAACCGTTTTGTTTCCACAGTTATCTATATTTATCTATATTTATTATATATAAAATAGAATATCTATGTTTTTTTTCCCTGTTAACTTCTAGATCCCTTGACCGACCTGTATCAAGTTTTAGATAGTTACTCTCTGGGATTCTGCGAAAAATATAGACTACATAAAGTCCCATCCCTTGATTTTATCTCCTTGATTTCATCCCCTTGATATTTCGTGATAATTTAAGTTTAGACGTTCTAGATATAAGAAGCCCGAGTAACGGGCCCGGGTAGTTTAAGCTAGTCCTTTATACTTTCGAAGCGCTTTTCCTCTCTACTAAATCCTCCCTGTAAATATCTGCGTATTTTTCGAGTAGTCGTAAAAGTCCATGATGGTGTAAATACATCAAAGCGAATTTAAACTGGACGTTCGTTCTCAGGGGTCGTGCCAAAATTGAATAAAATGGTCCTAACTGAAGGAAGGGAGTGTACCCGTAGAATATATACCCCTGAGAATTGATATATATATATATATATATTTTTTTTTTTTTTTTTTTAACGATCGTAATGTCTCATTTTTTATTGCTATACGTTTAATTAAAATTTAACGGCGTGCACATGGGCGTCTGCTTATAAGTATATGAGCTTTGGAGAGTGGATAAATTTCTATTAAAATCACCCGCGGGAGCTTTTTTAATCGATAAATTCATCAGTGAGAATATAGCTTGTATTAATAATCGTTACTTGAAACTTGTCTCATGTTGGGGATACTCAGTTTTTTATTCAGAGTTAGATCCAAGTTTTTCGATCGAAAATACGTGTCATTTATATCTGTAATCAGTGGATTCAACTGAAAAATTTCATCTAAGTGAACTCAAATCTGAATATCTTATTTAAGAGGAGTAATGACTATTGATACAGTCCTAAGGTTCATATTAATAGCCGTTACTTGAAACTTGCTTCAGGTGAAACCTTTAGATTTTAATTTAGAGTTAAACGTGAGTTTAAATTCATCTAACACTCTAAATTCAGATCTGAATATTTCACATAGGAAAGTTTCAAGTAACGACTATTGATGCGAGTTTAAGAGATAGATGCCTCAGAAATTATAGTAGAAATTTGGTCTTCGCGCGAGGTTAATGCGATTCAACGTGCGTGAACCACGAAATCACGTTGTTCTTGCATAACCAGTCTTTGCAGCGTATCACGAGAATTTCTGATTTCGCCGGTCACATTTACCCGAGCAACAAGTCGCACGGAACGGCTCTTACCAAATTTTCGAGACGTTCCATCATCGTGTCGCGTGAATGGCTTCCAGACGCAAGGCATTTCCCACGATTTTACTTACTCCCTCTTCACACGTCGAAACTCGCCGGGCGGGCGCGCGCGAGCTCGCCGAAGAGAATCTACCTTCCTTTCAAAACCAGCTCCAACGTCGTTCTCCATAGGGAGCTAAATCCATTAGACATTCGTCTTCTCTTTTCCCGCGAGATAAACGGGGCACAGGTACGGTGCGGCGCGACGCGACGGTAGAAAAGCCGATGTAGGAGCACGGAGGGAAAGACGAGACGCATTCATATCTCGGCGAGGCAAAATTCACCGCGAATAACAGAATAAAAAGGACCCGGCAAATTACGGTACAACGAAAACTACGTGCGTCTGCCGGGAGTTCCTATCGATTTCGACAAAGCAGTTCCTTCCCGAGTCGAAATTACTGCTTCTACATTAATCCTATAAAGTACGTCGAGGGGAGATCAATGAATCGAGAAGAAGATACTTGAAAATTTATTTGTGGAATATAAAAAGGTTTACTCATAGGTATATTCATGAAATAAATTTCATTTTATACAGAAATAAACTTTATATTTCTTAAATAAATTTTCATGAATTTTTTTCAGTGTGGAGAATCTCCAGATATAACCTTATATAGAGTACTGCTTTACTATCGTTTCTCTCACGTTGAGGCTTTAGAAAAGCATTTAATTAAGAGTTATTTAATATTCAATTATCTCGATTGCATCGTTATATCTCTGATACCGGTTTAAGGACTCGAGGACGCCGAGCAAGAGGAGTTTCACTTTCGTCCCTTCGATCAATTCCTTATGCGGGCTAAATGACGGGCCGAATTGGCCCCACAGAATCGACGCTAATTACAGGTCGTAAAGGACGAGATCGAGCGTGTCGTAGGTCGGGCAAGCGAACGAGAGCAACGAACTGTGTTAGTACAAGTGCGACGCGCCACAAGGTCGCCTGACACCAGCGGCAAAATGAAGCAGAAATTCGCCTTTACAGGGGCGATCTATAGATTGAGGAGCCATTCATTTTCAAATATTTACCTCGTTACTTATATTTACTCTGGCGAATTTCATAGTGTACCTTTGTATCACGGTGTGCAGGCAAACGTTATATCATGCCAACGATTGGTAACTGCAGTCTAATTGTGAGTTCAGACTTAAATTTTCAGTTGAATTTGCCGATTCAGATGAATTTTTTTATTTGAGTTACATATAATATATGTGATATTATATTTGCAGTCGTGATTCAGCTGGAAAACTCACGATTAACTCTAATTAAAATTTGAGGACTATATTAGTAATTGTCACTTGAAACTTATCTCGTATAAGATATTCAGATTTCTATTCAGAGAGCCAAATTCTTCAGTTGAGTTATATGATATGTATGTGGCATTATATCTGTAGTCACGATTCAACTGAAAAACTTTCATCTGACTCTGAACTGAAACCTGAGTATCTCACTTGAGAGGGATTTCAAGCAACGACTATTAATACGGACCTGAGTGTCTTATCTGAGAGAATGTCTCTACCAAGTTTCAAGAACTGCTACTAATATAGATTTTTTAACTGTATCAATAATCGTTACTTGAAACTCTTTTTAAATGAGATACTCAGATTTGAGTTTAGATTTAGTTCAATTTTCAATTAAATCCTCCGATTATCAGCAGTTTCTTGCTGATTGGTCAAGAAACAATCATGGACACGACACAGTCACCCATCGCTAGTGTGATACGAGCATTACTCGATTGATGTGTTTCGCCGCAATTAATTACTCGACGAGAAGCAGCCGACAATCGACCAATGCGGAAGGAACGCCGAAGCGAAAGCGAAAGGAGGCGGCATGACAATCGAGAAAATATCTGTCAACAGGAACGGCGAAACGATCGGGGGCGTTTCAAGGACTGGGTAGGGCGCGCGTTGTATTTGCCCATCGAATTGTTTGCGCGTGTGTTCCGCATTGCAAGTTTCCTTCCATGGCGAGCCACAGGCCTGCCGGTGACAGCTCGTTACGAGGATTTTCGTGGAAACCTGCCCAGTCGGCTTGCACTCGCCACTAAAGGATCACTTTCACACATAAACCTCGGTCTGCCGATTTGACCTCCTAGTCCTAAAAAAACACATCTCCTTCTTGCCCCCGAATCATCCTTCTTTTTTTCGAGAAAAGTAGTCTCTACCGCGCGCAAGGTTCTCGCCTGTTCTTTGTCCCAAGAGTGTTGTAAAAAAAGCCATAAAAACTTAATACGCCATAAGGAATTGGGCAATATACGGGAAAGAAGAAAGATGTTGTTTCCGGAAAAACTTCTCGTATGGAATTGTACAACACGTTACCGACTTCCGTGACAATTTTCCCGATAAGACACGCTCGACTACCACGAATTTAATTCGTAAACGTATGGTGTCGCGCAAAGGCTAGTTTTTATTGTATTTGTATTGTTAATAAGAAAGAGATGTGTTTAATGCTTCAGGCAAAGACACCTCCTGGAAAGATCGAAAAATGTGCAAAGAGCTCACGTGTTATTTTGAGAACTGCAAATTCATTCGTAAGATATAGCGAGCATAGTATCGCGCAAATAATCTTCACATATTTCTATTGTTGACAAAGAAATATGTTTTTACTATACTGAAAGAAAAGATATTTTAGAAACAAAAGATATTCAATCGATGAATTTTTATATCGTATATTATACTGAAAAAAAAATATTTGTTATTTACAACTACAATTTCATAAAGAAACAATTATTACAAATTATGGTCAAGAAAAATGTTTTATTAAATTTTATTATGTTAATAATAATAACCGTATGTGCATATCACTATTACCATTTTGTTAGAACCACCAAAACATATGATATCAAATTGGTACCAAAAATAACTGAATGGTACCAGATTGGTATCAAAAATAACTGAAATTTTAGTTGGATTAACTGTTTTTTCTCTCAGTGCAGGTAAATCGTTAAATTTATTATTTTTATATAATAATCTGTAACTATAACTTCAGTATATAGCTCAGATTTAGGAAAAACATTCAAAAATACAAAAAAGAAATATAATTTTATCATAGTTCTTACTAAAATATTTTCTCCATAAAAAAAATTCACAGCAAATTTACATTACGGCGTGCGTCGTGCACGCAAAACAGACTACAGTAATTGGGAATTCGATATGAACGTACTGATTGCGAACAACATGTTTTCAAGTGACTCATGCCGCCGATAATCCGATATTCCGACGCCCGTGTCTAATTTCATCTCTCGCGTAACTATGAAATCAAAATTGCTGTCACCTAATGTCGGATATCGTCTACGTTGAATTCGCGTCTCCAGCAAAACGACATCGTTAAGTGCACGTCGTCTCGTTAAGTTGCATCCGTGTGTCTCGAGCACGGGTGGATTTTATTTCGGAATCTTCGTCACCATCGATTCGCTCGTCGTTCCTCCATTTTTTTCTTCTTCACGACACGATTTTACCGCGGACAATTTGTCCGTCGAGCGTTCGCCTTTTATTTTTTCGCAACTGAAATATGATTACTGCGAACGATAAACCAGTCGGCTGCAAATAACAATAGAAATCCAGCGTGCAACGGCCAGGATTCGCCCGAATAAATAACGCTTTCCTATCTCTCCTCGAGAGCAGAAATTACGACGCAATCTCTCAAATCTCAATTTATCTCGTGAAAAACAACAGCTAACGTCTATCATCGTGACCCTTATATCATTCAAGTTCTCTCGGTCGTTTTATCTTTACATCCACTAGAACCTTCCCTCTCCTCAATCGTTTTTCATCCTTTATTTCCTTTTTTGTAAAGTCGAAGTTAAAATCCTCCAACGACTCTCATTGAATCGTCTAGACCAAGCCGTAAAACGTTCACGGCGTGAGTCGAATTTCAAACTGAGAAACGGCCGAGTAACGGCGAAAAGTTTTCATAAGATCGTTCTTTTCGCGCACTGAGAAAAAGTGTTTGGTATTTGCGACTATAATCACATAGCAAAAGAATTATAATCAAGAGAACCAATTTCGTGGAACTCTACAAGTTTTTCTTGAAGTGAAATTTCACTCAAAAAGTGGAGTGACAGTCGAGTCAGTCATTCAAGTTACTTTTCTCTTCTATAGAGTGAATTCTCCACCCTGAATTCTTGAGTGAGTATTTTCACTCGAAATTGAAGAGTGAATCTGATGTTGCACCGTTAGAGGAACACTCCAATCGACTGAAACACTCGCTTATATGGAATCCATTCTAATCTCGAGTAAAATATTCACTCTTGTGGTTCCGAGTGGCAGTATTTTCGCTATCGCTTCAAGTGAAAATACTACTACTTTTCACTCGTTTTGAGTGAAATTCCACTGCAAGAAATTTTGACAGTAAGTACCACTATAGTGTGTTAGTGATAATAACCTCACATGCATATTGCTATATTTTTTTCTTTAAGAGTAAGATACATTGAAAAAAATACTTAAAGATTTATTTTGTGGGATATAAAGTTATTCACAGGTTTATTTTTACAGGAATCAACTGTATATCCCAAATAAATTTTCAGGTATCTTTTTTGCCGAGACGAATCATTTTTTTTTATTTAGTGTGAGTTTCGCGAGCTGACGCGCGCGCGCACACACGGACACGCAATTAGTGTGTCGTGCGAAAAGAGATCGATCGACGCACCGAGATATTTCTCGACGACCTTACGACCGACGTCTCGCGCGCTAGCGTGGGGTCCACCCCTACACGCGGCGTAGTAAACGCCGCATCCTCGAGTTTGTTTCCGCCCCTCGTTTGCCCCCAGGAGCCCTTGGCCTCGCTAAAGCTCCTGCCACCTGCTAACCCCTGGCTCGCCTGCGACACGTCAATATTCGCCATCCACCCTCCGAAAACCGCCGCCCCCACCACCGCCGCTGCCGCCCGGAGGCCGGAAAGGGGCGCAGGCGCCTTGTCGACTCGCTCTGGGGTAGAGACCAGACTGCATGATGGAGCTAAACGCCGCCGCTGTGATATTACCGGAGAACAAAACGGCACGAATACGCTCGTAGCGGCTCATACGAATGCGCGCGCTATGCACTCGATAAGGCCGCGAGCACGTCTCAAACGTCAAATGCATTTAGGCGCCATTATTTACGAGGGAGACACGCGCAGGACGTGAATCATCAAGATCTGAACGCAATTACGCCTCCAAACATTTCGCGAGACGGCAAAGCGTACTATGTGGTTATATAGACGCGCGAGGGAGTTCCGTTCGTGGAACGGAGGGTAGATTGATATTAATGATGAGCGCGGTGGCTCGTGATAACTTATCCGCGCCAACTGACAAAGATCTATGGAATTCGGTACGGTTTATTTCGAAATCCGCTCAACGGATTTTGCAACTTCGTCCTTTGCACCTTTGCGATTTTCTAACAACTTATCGCGCGCACGCGCTTATATATACACGTGCAGCGTTCTAATTACTCTATTGAAAGTCGGGCGCACACGTGTTTTAATTCTCTCGGAAAATAAATCGTGAGAGAGAGAGAGAGAGAGAAAGAGAGAGCCGTTCTCGGTAAAGTCGGTGGAAATCCGACTGAATCTTTCTCACACCAACACAACGAAAGTCTACTGACACAACGTACACTAACTATTGCACACTAACAATACAGATACTTGACAGCGTAATATCTCAACAGGCAAATATATGTACATATCGGAATATAAATTGCTCGGCGATTTTCCCGTAAACGGAAAATAATCACGGCGAAATAAACGCGAGAATAATCGTGTGTATTAATTTTCATTCGTAATAAACTAGGACGTCGTAACGCGCGGAGGCGTCCACGTGTCAAGCGCGATAATACAAAAGTCAATAAGCGGATCGTATAATACGAAGAAGCGCTGTCTATAATCAAATTACAACACCAAATGTAGCATTTGTATGCATTAGTATCGAACTTTGGCGAGTTCGGTCGCTGAGGCGGTGAGTTCGATTAAAGCGCGGTTCATAATTCACAAGACAGATGCAACTTAAGGGTATTGCGCGTGCTCGCGCCTTAAATAAACATAATAAATGCGAGATAGCGAGGACACGCGACGTTAACGTAATGCCGATAATTTAGCACGGAACGTCGAGCGAGAAATTACTTTGAACACGACTAACTCCCTTGAAAAAAAAAAAAACTAACGAAAAATTAACTAGTGGCAAGCAGGATCATTTTTAACCTAGCCATCCTGAAAAGTGCTACTTCCTCGGAGCATTCTTGTTTGAAAATCATCAAAAATGAAATACTTAGTAACTAATTTTTCGCAAAAAAAACTATGCGGCCTCAACTAGAGGTAAAAAAAGTTTCAATCATCTTTTTAATAAATTCTTCAGGCATCGCAAAGAGAGAAAAATCGGAGAAGACAATAATGACCTTGAATGCCACGCTGAAGGTAGCGAAAATATGTTGTCACTCAGAAAATATGTTGTCATTTAAAAAATATTCTTGAAATAGTAATAATAGTAGATAATACGGAGCGTGTCAAGAAAATGTTAATACTTATATTAAAACAAAAGTCATTTCTATAAGTATTAACATCTTTTTTTAAATACCCTGTATGTATCCTACATACATAATTCAGGGATTATTATGATAGGAAGGAAGAGACTTATAAGATTCCGTGTGATTTTGTTTTAGATTACACGTTTTAGATTACACGGTTGTCAGATGTTACTTGTATCTTTACACACATATACACGCACAAGAATTCAAGAAAGCTAATCCAATTATCGCTATTCGGAATGAATGGCAAGTGTCGTTCCACGCATGACAAGTTCCATCCGTATTGCAGTCGTTCCATTCGTGTTGCATTACAGTAACACGAGTTAGGATCCTCACTTCGCGCGAAAATTATCTATACTGTGACTTAACGACTTGTCAGCTATTCCCTGTTTCGTTGTTCGAAGAAATTCCGTAATTTTCCCGCCGGAAAGTGCCGGGTGAGTTATTAGTTAAAAGCGTTTTCGCGACGCGTCCGATAAATACTGTGCGCGCCGTGAAAAATAAATTAAGAAGGTGCTCGCACACGGTTACACCTCCGTTCATGAAATTCCCCGATGCATTCCAGTGAATTTTGCGTTGGAAAAATTGCTCGGCGCAACGCGCAATGCGGCGCGGTCAGAAATTCTTCCTCTACAAGGCGAGATCGGCTGATCCGACCGACCGCTGCGCCGAACGGACTTCCAAACAAAAGTGACGAAAATAAATGTAACGTAGCGTGCAGCGTCGAATTTGCCGACCTTTCAAACAACCTGAGCTGCGCAGTTGGAGAAACGGCGCGTTTCTTGTGCGAATAGCCCGGCAAGAGCTTCGAGAGAGAGAGAGAGAGAGAGAGAGAGAGAGAAAGAGAGAGAGAGAGTGAGAGAGAGAATGAGAGAAACATCTAGAAAATCGAAAATGACCTCGTTATATTGGTCGCATCGCCTCCAAACTTCCTGTGCCAAAATCCGATGCAAACAGGAAAATCTCTATCGATCAATTTGAGACGCGTTTGAAGAAAAACCTCGGAATTATAATTATATTTCGTGCTTCATTCCCTAGATTACAAGGTTACCACTCCCTATAATCTCTTCAAATGAAGCCTTTCATATAATTGCAATCCAACTTTACTCACAAAAAAGTAAGTACTTTTCTCTCTTAGACTGAATCAGTAAAACTGTTTCTGATTAAATTAGTAAGACGGTTATTTCACCGATAAGCGAACATTCATGGATTTTCAATGAAAACATACCCATTCTACCTACTCTGTCTTATTTTTCGCTGATTTTGACCAGTGGAAATAAGATTTCACTGCAGAATCTGCAATATGCAAATTCGTTATACCGAATCCAACTTTCTGCGTTTGTGATGATTAAATTAACGGCTTCTGTGCGCCTTGCGTACAATAACACTGTCTGTGTTCGCAAAATGCATCAATAGAGAGGATATCTAATATTAACTTATCCTTTCAGCAAGATTTTACTGATTGCAGTGTTATACTTATAAATATAGCACATTTTAATGAAGAATAATACACCTATTGTACTTTACAGAGCTGAGTGTTCGATTTTAACACAAAAGAATTCCTCCAAAACCAAAAAAAGACATTTCAACGCTAGAAAACAATAATATGCAATTTCCTGCAGTCGCTTATCTTAAGCGAAAATTTTTACCAAAACAATATTCCTGTTCTATCGACATAAACTATTAATTGGAAATCAAGTAAATATTATTCAAGCTTGTTTCCTTTCGAATCGAATAAGTTTACTTAAAGCCCTCTTATACTAGAAGAAATTGAAAACAACATTTGTACTGCAAATAAAAGGGGAAATTGCTCCAACTTTAAGAATATTATGCTTAGATTTTTTCTTTCGGCTTTAGAAGAATCCTTTCGAAGCCATGCGTAAGAAAATATCCTCCCAGAATAAGATTATATTTTTTGGATATACAAGATACGGAAGTTGGTATCATTCACGAGTGTTCCTCGGGAGATCCCGAGGATCGACAAGGGATCCAGCGAGAGACTCGCAAGGAACCGCGAACGATCTCGGGGAAGAGCCGCGCTCGTTTGAACGGCAATCTCATGCAGAGTGAGCGGACGGAAGAAATCCCCGAAGATTCGTGCGAGCAGTAAATATCGCGGGGCCGTACGAACCTGCGCCCAGGTTCGCCTCACCTCACCGCACCCTGCTCTCGCAGCGCCATTGCTAACCCCTCCTACGGGGGTATCGCATCCCCGCCTGGCGTACGTCGACTGCTTCGTCGACTGGCGTCAGCGCCGTCAACGTCGTCGTCGACGTCGTCGTCGTGGTCCTCGTCGACGTAAGTCTCGGCGGCTAGACTCCCCCGGCGGCGAAGTTGCAACACGCGAACATTCGCGAATCGCGATAGTCTCGCGCGTATATCCCGCGCGTATTTGTGCGCGCGCGCTTCCGCAAAGTTTCACACGCTCGGTAAACCGGAACAAGTGCCGAGGCTCTGAGCATATACGTCTAGCGATTTGGTGTTATTGTTCTCTGATTGCTGTACAACGAGTGTTGTCCATCGCGACGATCAGTGTTGCCAAAGATATCAAGAGCGATCGAAGGTGCGACCGATTCACGAGGAGAGGGGACTCTTGTAGTGGTTTACATCCTTGTCACGTGGCGTATGTGACGAAAACGCATGGCTGATGTAAGGTAATAGAATTTACATCTGTCGGAGTTGCACGCGTGTTGCGTGCGCACTCGATCGAGTGTAGCAACGCTTCTCGTTAGTTTCACCCTCGAGTGGCATCGCCATCACGAAGGACAAAAAATTATACGACATACATATATTTTTTGTAATGAACATACATTTGAAATAGACGTTTCCTTGGCCGGGAATTGTAAACTTAACGACAAACTATTCGACGACGATTCGCTCGCCACTCAAAGTTGATTTTGCGAGAATGTCTAAGATGACGTAATTAAGATCGAAGTAAATTCAAGATTCTACGATTGGTCTCGAGTTAAGAGAATGGCCGGAACTTTTGGGAAATAATGAAAAGTGAACTGATTGACGCTGTTAGACCAGCCGTTCGAAATTACATAACGTCACAAATGCCGAGTTCATCCGCACATCTTATTCATATACCTGTCTACGATACTCGTGTACGGCTGACCCCTCATCCTGGCGAGTATCCCGCCGTCCTCTTACCAGATGCACTTCGGACGAGCTATTAATATGGGCACCCTATTTCGGTCTGTGCTGTGTGTTTACAAGCTCGAGCCTGCCCCGCGCCGTGAAACGGAAGTGCGGCGATTCGCGTTTGCATACGACGCGTTAGAAAGTCACGTTTAACCAAGTGAACGACTGGCCGGTCGCAATTTCCCTGAATTAATTAGATCGCACTCGTGCGCTGTCAGCGAACCGGAGCCACAAAATTGCGCTATGCCACGTCGACGCGACGTAAGCGCACGCTAGTCGCAACGTGTGTCGCTCGATAGAGAACTAGAAAGGCACGAGGAAAAATCGCCAAGAAAAGACCGCCCGCGATCGAGGCTGTTTCCTGTTTTCGACGAAAATTCGCGCGAATAAAAGCGCGCACTTAACGACGATTAATGATGAAACGAATATTTTGAAAAATTTCAATTATTTTATCGCTGCATAAAACTTTAATACGCTGAAAAGCTACTTTAATACTTTAAAAAGCTGAAAAAGAAACCTACATGTATTATGAATCCCCGGATTCATCGCGCGAATGAAAGCTTTCGAAGCTACTGCTGCTGCCACTGCAATCGGAGATTTAATATTACACATCGCGTTTATTATCGTCCCCTTGTAAACATAAGTATATAAAATTACAGTTCCGTGAAAAACTTTCGTTGCAATTTTCATAAAATTCTCACAAGAGAATTAAAAGCAGATCCAATGACACACACGAGCACGTGTTTAATGCTCTCCCCTCGGTCCGTGAAACGTTTCAATTCCTGAAGGATATCAAGTTATTTCCTAGCACGCGAGAGAAAGAGAGCGAAAATTCCCCGCGGAGGGAATTTCCAGCGAAGCGCAAACTTTGGGGAAAAAAAATCGACAAAACGAGCGCGAAAAAGGGAACCGCGTCTCGCGTATTATTCATCGCGAGGACGATGAAAAACTCCGCGCTGACCATCTCACGGTATACTTCTCTTTTTTTTCCCCCTGTGTGTACGCGCGACCCAAAGATGCCGGAGTGTGCGTGCTTGCGTAATGCTCAACGGAGGAGAAAGTTGGAGTCTTACGAAGTCTGCGGAGTTCCACCTTGATGTTCATGCGAGCGCACGTGGTGCGCGCAGACGTCGGTTCTGTAACCGCGATCACCGAGCGTTACACGAAGCGCAGATTTCTATCACACTTTCAACGAATAAAACGTTCGCACCCGCTGCATTATCGCCGTATTTATCTCTACCGTCGAGTGCACCAAAAATACGCGGTCCACGCTCGCGCGTGAAAAATTCACGAGCGCTTCGCCCATTTCCCACGAAAGGGAGAGAGGTTGAAATTTGACCGTCCAAATTTCCATCGCACTTTTTAACTACGATTTCGAAAATGCACACACATCCCGGACAGGTGTTCAACCCGGACCGATCGATTCAACGCGGCTCAAGCCACAAAATATTATCACCACTTTGTCACTAGTTATGCCAAGGGAGTAAATATATTTATTATATAAATATTTATAAATATATATAAAGTGTCCCAGAACAATTTACGAAGCGCTCGTGATGGCATAGAGCGGATTGAAGCACGTAAAAATCCAATACCGTTTTGCGATATTCGCAACTCGAGATATCAATTGAAAAAGATTGATGAATAGTTACGCGCGATATAATAGATTAGCTGTAGTGGCAATTTGTATTGTCGTGTACTTGTGTATTAAATCAAACTGAATAAAAAAGTCTTTTATTATTTTGCAATATCTATGTAGATTTTTGTTATTAATAAATGAAAATTTTTAAAGAACCGTGCGTGATAATGCACAAATCTTCTTTAATTAATGACTAAAAATCTATGCGATCATTTACAAAATAGTACAGAACTTTTTGTTCAATTTATCCTAATATAGAAGTATAGACAGCGCCACTACAGTATATCTACCATATCGTAATAATTCATAAATTTTCTTTAATATTTCGAGATATCTATTGTAAATACTGCAAAATGGGACTTTTATGTTCATCTCAATTCATTCCATATCCTCACGAGCACACGAGCGTAAACTATTCTAGGACACCTTATATATATATAATAGAATGTCTGTCTGTCTGTTCTCTATGTACACTATTAAGCCCTTTGACCGATGTGGTCCAAATTTTGCATAGTTATTCTCTAGGACTGCGAAAATATAGGCTACTCGTGAAACCTCTGGACACCTCGCTCCTTTCCTCCCTCTAATTTCATCCCTTTAACACTTTATGACAACCCGAGCAACGCCGACTTGTTTCAGCTGGTATTCAACTAACGCGAGCAACTTGCTAGCCAAAGTCAAAATAGTTACTAAATCAAGTTAGTTGCTAAATTTACATACATTTGACAACGTAAATGCACGCGCCAAGAATGCCTTAATTTAACATACACATATATGCATCTTTCTTGTCAAACCGAATTTTTCTGATAATTATTCCGGGCAGTGTTCTTTGTAACGCGCAAATCAATTTCCCTTTAGGATGGGAAATAACACCTCCAAAAAATATATAATCTTATTTTTAGCAAAAGCCAAAAAGAGAACTTTAGTTGCATGGTCCTATAATTTCTTAGAATCTTCTTGAAGTCACATATAAGAAGATTTTATTAAAGAGAAAATTATGTTTTGGATAAACTATTAAAAAAAAATTCGCTTTAACAAGAAAGGTGTATAGAGGTGTGTGTTAGACCAAGGTATTCTTGGCGCGTGCATTTACACTGTCAAACATGTATAAATTTGGCAACGACCATTTTGCGTTACGCTCTGATAGTCACTTCTTCACGTTATTTGATTTACTTCGTACGAGCCATTTTTAAAATATGATTTGTTGGTATTACATTTTGGCGACTAAGTACGAAGAAGCTAATTCAAATTCTGCCTTGTTCATGATATATTGTTCACGAGATCGTCGAAGAACGTGTTGGGTTAAGGTAACACCTTATCGCGCGAAAATGATATATTGACTATCACGTTCGCTAAATTTGAATAATGTTTCATAATGCTCGAACGGATAATATCGAGTGTGCCGAGACACACAGAAGCAGTTAAATGGTGCACTAATGTCGATTATTCGAGCGCGATCGCCACAACAATTAATCAAAACCCTCTCGAATCGAGGCGGCTATCGACGAACGTCTCCGAAGGAAATATTAATGGAAAGGAGGAAGAACGCATTTATTTGCTAAAGCGAGCCTGTAGACAGGCCGCTTTTGATTCAAAGGAGACAAAGCTCTCTTTGTCTTCGCGTAATCACTACACCAATCCCGATATGGATGACGGCTGCGCGGAGGCTGCGCTTTTCCCACGAAAGTACACCCGCCAAGTGTGCCTTTTTACTGTCAGATATTCTCGCGCGGCCATAATGATTCCACGGCAAAGAAGTCTTTAGCTCGGAACCGGATAGCTCGTTATATCGCCGCGCAAAAGAAGAAATAGCCAGCCGTAAAAAATAAATTTTCCGGCACGGCTCGTTCCGTTAGCGATCTAAGAAGAATATTATATTATAACACAAATCTCTCTCTCTCTCTCTCTCTCTCTCTCTCTCTCTCTCCCCTCCCTCCCCCCTTCTCTCTCTCTCTAAACTATTTCCTCTTGGCGAGAGTCAAACGCCGACGATATTATCACTTCGCGCGAAAAATCTGCGCGATATATTTCGAAGCGCGTTCCGCGTTATTAAATTTATAAGTGTACACTGATATATCGATACTATTTTGTTAATCTGAATTTACACTTTGATATACATCTCCTTCTAACGCTTGTCGCCGTTTTCATGCACTCGGTCGTTGACATTCTTCGCCGTCTTTGCGATAAAAGCAATAAAAGTTTTCCGGAATTCTTGCGTCGAAAGAATCTCACTTTATGACTCCGAAGCGAGAAGTTTCCGCGGAAGACCGAACCGAGAGAATGTCTATATGAAGTCGCGCATTTTCCATCGAACGAGCGCGAATTCTTCGGTGAATTCGCAGCCGATTTTTCGACTCGAAGGAGAAACGGACATCGTCCCCTCGGAGCTACAAATAAAAAAGAAAAAAAATGGAGAAAAAACTTCTATCCCTCATTGCGAGAAATAATACATCGAGATCCTCATAAAATAAAATCCACGTGAGAAATCAAGCAAAGAAGAAATCGTCCGTCTGCGGCGCTCGAGTTTAACGCGTCCGAATCCTAAATTATTCCTCGATCTCTCGAGATTCCATGGTCGCTTTAATACAGAGTGTCTGACGCAAAGTGTTCCATCACGCTACCTACATGTAAGATTAGACCGAATTGATCGCAACGTTCCTCTACCGTTTTTCAAACAATCGCGTAACATTTCAAGTAATTAATTAAAGATAATTCAAGTAATTAATTAAAGATAATCGGCAAACGCGACGGCGCGATCAGGCACGATACGTTGTATGTATATTTGTAGATTGGGCCTAACTGAACAAAAAAATCCTCTAACATTTTGCAAATAACCACTTTTTTAGTTTTTTTAATTATTAATTAAAGAAGATTGGTAGGAGAGGTCGCGTGCGCGATAGTGCGACAATGTTCTTTAATTAATAACTAAAAATGTACGTGATGATTCGCAAAATATAATAGTAAAGGACTGTTTCTTCAGTTTACCTAATTTACAAACACATAACGTCACTATCGTCTGCCATATCGTACGTGATCACATTCGTCGATTTCCTTAAATTAATAAATTTTATATGGTTTTATATGTTTTGCAAAGTGGTGAAATTTGTGTTCACAGTTGGACCTAATTCACACGCGATACTTTGCGTCCAATAATCTCTACATTTAGGAAAAATGTCAAGCGGGAAACGTTCCAATACGCAATTTAAAGATCGCAACGTTTCCCCGGCGATACTCTAGGTCGGTTTTGTCTCAACAACGTCTACTGAGCATTAATAGTGGCCGTTATAGCGGCTGTTATAGCGCGTGTCATAAGGCTCTGGCTAGTCATCGCGCGTATAAATTGCATTTTCTCATGAAAGTTGGATGAATCATGCCGCGTGGTCGTCGTCGGCGTCGTCGTCGTCGTTGCCGCCGTCGGCGCCAACGGCGGCACGATTTCCTACCCACGTCGGTCCTCTCTCCCCGAGGTTACGTTCCTGGTCCCGGTTACGGTGCGGCGTAATAAGATTTCGCCGCGCGTTTCGCTCACTCGCGCCGCAAACTCCGAGATAGTCTCCTGAGAAAGGAGACCACCCGCTCTGTAATTGTGCTCCCGATGAGCCACTAATCCGTTGTCGACCTTACGGCTGAAATTGTTTCAACAGGCGAGCTTATCGCGGTCAGAACGACATTTAATCAGAATTGAATCGGTACTTTCGGGCAGAATTGCGAGTAATTAATTACTTTTTCAATTAACTGTCAAATTTAATTGACGATTAATATAAGCCTATTTAATTAAAAAATATTTTAATTAACTACTGACTTCAAGAAATCTAATTAAGAGTCATTCAATTAGCGATTTATTTAAAGGAATTCAATTAAAAACTGTTAAATTAACGATTAAAAAGAGCGAAAGTAATTAAAGGTTATTCGATTAACGATTGAACATAGTCAATATAATTAAAGATTATTTAATTGACAATTGATATAAGCAAATTTAATCGAAAAGCGCAGTAAGACGATTGACCAATCGATGTGTCAATCGAAATTGTAACCATAGTTATTTATATAGCTTATGGTAGTTAACCGAGTTGAATATATCCTTATTCCTATATATATACACACACACACACACACACACACACACATACACACACATATATATATATATATATATATATGTATGTATATATTTAATTGACATATATAGATATATGTCAATAAAATAACCTTAATTACATTGACTATGTTCAATTGTTAATCAAATAATCTTTAATTACTTTCGCTCATTTTAATCATTAATTCAACAGTTTTTAATCGAATTCCTTCAAATCAATCGTTAATTGAATGATTTTTAATTAGATTTCTTAAAGTCAGTAGTTAATTAAAATATTTTTAATTGAATAAGCTTATATTAATCGATCAATTATTTAAATTAGAAATTATTTACTCAAATTAATTATTGAATTGAGGTAAATTTAATTGATATTTTTATAATTCTGTTTCAAATAAAATCAACGGACAATTCTTTGATAAAATCGCGATTCGACCAAATCGAGAAGTGCGTTAATAAAACCCATTGATCTATTTTACTATACTGTCGTCTGTGCGACCTATGCGCACTCGGAATTCGCGAAGCGGATACGGGAGAAGTCACGCGGTGAGGATAAGAGAGCAAAAACTAAACAAAGGAACGTCTACACTTCGCGCCCGCATCGTCACAAGGTAAAAGTATCAGCCCCGAATGCATGCGCGTAGAGAGAATTTTATGGCAAGAATTATTATAGAATTTTGTAACCGAGGAGTAGATTAAAATTCTGCAGTAATATATTATCCCTTCATTTTTCACATGTGCTACTTGGAAACTGAAGAGTGCTATTGAAAAATTTGCTGTCTTTCTCTCTAAGAAATTTGCTATGTTACTTAACAAGATAGATTTTACTAGCAATCTTGATCTATTAAAAACATATATGACAACAATTGAAGAGAATTTATACGAAAAAGAAAAGAACTGAATACACAGAGAATATTTTCTCCGTGTATCTAATCCTGAAAATTCTTACTGCTTTGCTTTTCAAATACGAATATTTAAATTTTCAACATACATGCGAAAAAAAGGATTAGCCTCAAGAGCTAAAATGTAACAGCTAAGAACATATCATTGAAGTAGAGTTAATGTCGTTGTTACTACTGATAAAAAAATATATCTACGAATTAATAAGTATTTATAAATATTTATTTTTGGTGGATACACTATTTACTCAAATCTAAATTCTATTATTTAGATAGAACAAACAAGTGCTTTCATAAAAAACTTAGATTTTATCAAGATTTTAAAGAAATGTATATTTTATTATTTCAAAAATATTTTTCATTAGTGCGTAAGTAAACGTATGCTGTTTAGTATTCGCCAAATATGTATGTCTTTATTGGCCGTGGAGCAAATCCATTGGCCAAGTATCCAACAAATAAATATTTACTATTTCTTAGATATTTTGTCTCTCAGTGTGAATATAGAAAGTAATATAGAAGGTTCCATTATTATCAATTCGATTTGCATTTAAATTGCGCTTTATACCTGTTGAAAACGTAAAATTGACGAGACTGCTAATTAATTACGTCACCGTAACAACAACGATACGAAAAAAGAAATCTCAACAATTCGATCGCAAATTGTTAACTTTGACGTAAACACAAAGTGTCTTTCGTACTTACATAATCACGCTGTTCGATCCTTATGGCATAGAAGGGCGATTTCACGTTCACCGGAAGCGCGATAATTTTCCCCGTGCAATGGTGTTGGTTTCAAGTCGCTACGACGTCCACAAGTGGAGTTATTCACAATTATATCGATCCGCGTTCTAGATCGTTCGGCGGAAAAGACGCGACAAGTGAAAGGAATGCAGAGCGCGGCTCTCTCTCTCTCCCTCCCGGAGAGTCACCTACTACTGTACGCGACGGCACGCGGTAGTACGGCTCATTGCCCCCCCCCCTCCTCCCATCACGCGACTCAGATAAGCAGATACTCCGCCCACTTTCTCGCCGCGGTCATTCACCTCACTTTAGCATCGCGCCGACGCCAGAGCAAGTGCACGCGCCCGTATTAGACGTCTATGCTGCGAGGCTTCAAACGCTTATAACACACGAAATAAATCGAGATAAATCGAGGTAGCGATATAAAATAAAAGAGAATTTCCTTGGCACGCGTCTGTACTGCTCTTTCGTTGTTCAATCGAAAGACTCCAGTGTTTTAATCGATTGAAGCGAATACGATGATCAGAATTGCGAGTAATTAATTATATTTTCATTTAATTATCGAATTTAATTAACAATTAATATAAGCCTATTCAATTAAAAATATTTTAATTAACCACTGACTTCAAGAAATCTAATTAAAAATTATTCAATTAACAATTGATTTGAAGGAATTCAATTAAAAACTACTGAATTAACGATTAAAACGAGCGAAATTAATTAAAGATTATTCGATTAACGATTAAACATAGTTAATGTAATTAAGAGTTATTTAATTGTCAATTGATATAAGCAAATTTAATCGAAAAGCGTAGTGAGACGATTGACCAATCGATATCAATCGAAATTAACCGTAGTTATTTACATTGCTCATGGTAACCGAGCTGAATATATACTTATATATATTGCTTATATCAATTGTTAATTAAATAACCCTTAATTACGTTGACTATGTTCAATCGTTAATCGAATAATCTTTAATTACTTTCACTCGTTTTAATCGTTAATTCAACAGTTTTTAACTGAATTCCTTCAAATCAATCGTTAATTAAATGATTTTTAAGTTTCTTTTAAGTTACATTTCTTGAAGTCAATGATTAATTAAAATATTTTTAATTAAATAGGCTTATGTTAATTATTGATTAATTAAATTAGAAATTATTTACTCAAATCAATTATTAAATTGAGGCGAATTTACTTGATATTTTTCTGCTCTGCTCTCAGGAATGCACATTATCGAGCGCTTGATATTAAGACAGGCGACGAAATTGTATGCCTGCCCTTTCTCTTTTTTTATCCCGCTAAGAGGGGAGAATACAATCACTCCGTGGACGAGCTTGCTTTTCACGTCATACACGTCATTGTTACAGGGATGTGTAGATAGAAAGGATGGAGATCGATTGGGAACCGTAATGAGCGAAACTTGATTTGGAGACGGTTTCCGGGATAACCACGTATATACACAGAACTTAAAAGTCTCGCGAGGCGAACGAAGGCTCTGACCTTAACACAATCATGTTATTATCTTCTCCCGAGAATTTGTGTGTGCCTGAATCTTTCTCGAATTACTCCCCCGGAACGTCCAACTTTAATGGTTTCAATGTCGACTCGACACTTTGTGCCGATTTTAACGATCGTCAATATTCCACGTTGACAGCTCGGCAAGCCGCATATCACTTATTTATGTCACCACGCGATTCGACGGACTCGCGTAATCGATAGAGCCGTAATTGAACAGGGAACGGATCAGATTTTTGTCAGAGCATCCCCAACCCCGTGAGATTCTCATTAGAATCTGATCATGATAAACGAAGGAGGAGGAGGATTAACCCCTTAAACGCATGAAACTTTTAATATCCGAAATTAATCATCCGGCGTAATCCGTCTTCCTTAATATTCAATATTCGCAAACACCCGATCTCTCTGGTATCATGTTTTAATCGCCGTTAATTATAAATCTTATCCGATAGATATCAACTCTCCCCGGGATAAATAAGCTCAATGTACTGGCCAAAGTATTTCGGAATGAATAAAATCCGATGTGTTTTCGTGCGATCGATACGGAGATAAATTCATAAAGATTGGCACCTACGAGACGCAGCTATCCCCTTCGCATTCCCCCGGATCAGTATTTCACGATAGGTGCCTTTTTGTAAATCCGAGAGCCTCGTGAGAAAACCCGACGGGGCATCCTTGAGGAGCTCGGGCCACGCGACGAGTAGACTCGACACCGTAATCTCGACGGCGATCATATTTTCGAGATCATTGGCTCTCGCGATTTGACGGATCCGTAGCAGGCGCCTTTTGTTTTATAACAGAAACTAAGTAGGGTCCTCGAGGGGAGTAGCTATTTCGCGCTGGCGTTTATTCGGGAAAGTGCCTATTTGGGAAGAAGATATACGATAAGAGATAGAGAGAGAGAGAGAGAGAGAGAGAAAGAGAAAGAGACGCCGCGACGGCGACGATGTAAAAGTGCTATCTATACGAAACGCGATACCTTGCCGATATCTATGCGCACGTAATAGGTGTCGATGCGTTGCGACGAAGGTGAGATGTTCTCCTACTTCTCCTCCTCCTCTGCTTTCTTGCTACATCTTCAGCGTGCTCTCTCGTGTGCATCTTCTCCTCTTTCAACTTTCGATCGCATTCTATTTTATGCGTCGTCGAATCTAGGTTATCGCTTAGGCAACTGCTATCGCGTGTCTATATCGGTTTCCGCACCTGGAAGACGCGCGACCCACCTCGAGACGTCGCCGGCAATACAACGTCGAAATTTATTATTTCAAAATCAACCTTTCAATGGGCACGTGCGTTTCTTTACCTTATTTTAGGCACCTGACTTACCAATGTATTTTTCGAAATATACATCTTAGCAGAACATACTACATTGGTAAATCAGGTGCCTGTAGATCACGTTTGCCATTGAAGTGTTAAGAGGAATCCGGCTATGCCGGATATATTTCATCGTCGAAGGGGAATTCGCGTTATTTCAGAGTGACGGAGTTATTTTGAAGAATGTGCGAAAAATTGTGTCCCTCCTGTCTCTCTTGCTTGTGATCTGAGAGGAAAATATACTCGCGGCTATATCTAGATGAACTTTCAATCAAGCGCGTGGCGCAACATCGCATGGCGCACGAGAAGAAGCCGTATCTGACGGCCGAAAAAGTTGGAAAATCTTTCGCGTCGCTGGGACGGAATGGGAAAAACCCGACGAGGATTTCGCCCAACAGAGACGTCTTCGCTCCTTCGCGCGCGGTTTTTGCCGGAATCGCCCTCATGTCGGCGCTCTTTTCGTACTTCACACGATCCTGCGAACTGCTTGTTCGTCACTGTCACTCGGTTGACGTGGATACGCCCGAGAAAACTCGGTACACCGACAAAATGCTATTTCACTGACGGGAGAACATTTTCATTCCCGCATGTAGAACGCCGAGAGAACGTGTGAAGGTTGCGAAGAGGAGGGAATCGTCAACGTTGATCGACCTACTTCTTTTTCTTTTTTTTTATTGAACGATGTTTGAGAATATTTTTATTTAAAGCGTAGTCTCAAGCAAAATTTTCAATGACTGTAATACTTTTCAATCGATTGAATAAAAAACATATTTGATTGACAAGAGGAATATTTTTAAGACAAAATATTTTCAAGATAGTGCCTCAATATTGCGTAACTTTCCAAATCCAAACATATGATGCTTCTCTCTTCTTATTTCTTATCTTAATATTTGAAATAACAAAAATTGTCCTGGAGACTTGAAATGATAATAATTGTCTAGATATTTAAAATAATTTTAAAACAGCAAGGAGGAGAATCACATTTATAATGAAGAGAGAGAGAGAGGGAGAAAGAGAGAAGAGAGAAAGAAATAAGATCTTATATAATCTAATAAATTAATTCCTTTTTAGTAGGCCGCCGCTGAGTCACGATCGTTTGTATTAGATTAATATATTTCCACTTACTTTGAATTAAATTATTTGACTCGTCTGGCGTACGGTTCACTTACAATTGGCCGCGGATTTCTAGGACAGCTGGACGAAACCGGCGGACGCGACGCAAAACGCAAGGCGCGAAGGCACGAGGAAACTTGAATTAATAAAGCAAAGCTTACGAGAGCAGCGGCAGCACGGTCGCGCACGTATTTATAGACCGTCTTGCCAGTAAGCCACTTTGGTCGCGTTCAATTACGCTTCTTCCGCGACGTACCGATATGCCCATTTTGGCCCAATCTCCGTTCTCCATTAGCTCGATCGTTCGACGACTCAATTTAAATCGCCAACGCGGTTATCGACCCGAAAGAAAAAGTCTACTACTGTGTCCAGAGACTCTCCAGAGACTATATAAGACGTCGCGCGATACACAAGCGACAAACAGGTGCGTTCGCTTTATAAAACGACACATTCGAAGAGACCTTGTTGAAAATGAATAGAAAGATTAAGGAGCTCACACGGTAATGTGTTTATAGCTCAAGATGAATCAACGTCTCTTGAGATTTATATTCCGCGAAGAAATTAATGAGAAATTATATGAAGAGAAGGAATAAGTTCGCTAAAAGATTTCATCGATATTGCACGAAAGTTTATATTACTAAATAATTACGCAACTTCATCAGTAGCGCGCGCAAAGAGAGGCGATATTACTCAATATTATTCCACTAATAACCATTCAAGCCGCGCGACTCGAACGCCCGACAAGCGAGAACCGGGAACTCGCGCAGGTCAATGACGATTAAGGAAGATCTGGCAAGACTCACAGTGAAAGATTTTTTCGTCGAGTCCGCGCCGTGTCTCCTGAGCTACCGTCGTAGTGAAAACTCGACGGGTTTAATGCACTCGAGGCTACCACAGCCGATGGTAGTCCGGACTACTTTGTACAGTAGCCGAAGTTTAAACTATCCGCTCTTTAGAGGCTCAAGTATCCAACCGAGTGCTCGGCCGAGTGCTCGGACAGTGAGTGTGTGCTCGAGAGTCAGCCAGAAACGCAGAAAGGAAAACTTTGTTTTGTGCCGCGGGCTTGTGTAATTTAAAGTTCGCTTCCGCAGAGTTCAAACTCGAAAGAAGGATTCGTGTCGTGGGATATGAAATAACGAACAGGCGGCAACCGCCGTATCGTCCTGTATTCGCCATGCTGTAACAACCTGCTTCCGCGGCCGCTTGTTCCTCACGGCGGAAGAGATATCGGTTGTGTCTATACGAAAGAGAGGAAGAAGCCTTCTAGCCGAGTGCATGATTAATGTCTGGCAAACTTAACTAACCGCCTCGCCACCGTTGACGCGTATACATTATGACGCAGCGTCTATGTAGCGCTAGAAACATTCTCCGTCCGGACCGTGTTGAGAACGGCGCCGTTCAGACGAAATAGTTAAGGCGTACGAGTCCAACACGAATTTCGTGTTGACGTGTTTCACTCGGATAATAAGAGAGGTGGTCGATGAATGCGTTGCAAAAAATTTATAAATTCAAGTCAGCACATCGATGTTATCTAAATATTCTCGTATAATTGGCGTCAACATATAAAAAAATTATCAAAAAATCTGGCTCTTGTACATATACAGGGTGTCCCGGAATGGCCTCCGAAACTGTTGTGGAGACATAGTATGAATTGAGATGAACATAAAAGTCCTATGCTGTTTTGTGATATTCGCAATAATTATCGAGATATTACTTAACTCCTTTACTGCCAGAGTATTTAGATGAAATGTGTCCAGACTACCGAACTTAGAAACTTTGACAATTTTAACTGGACATACCATTTTTGGGGTATTTTCATCGACATGTTACCTATTTTGTTTGAAAGTTTTTTTACTGACCATTTTTTTATACTACATAATAAATTCAGTTCATTTGTACCGCTTATGCGATAAAACAAAAAAAAAACAAAAAAGAACAAAAAAAACAAAAAAACAAAAAAAGGATAAAAAAGCAAAAAAAAGTGGGATGCTAAATCCTTTTGACAACCTCCTCGACGGTGCATCTTGGATTCGGCTGATGTCAAGAGTAATTTACGCAAAAGATGAATCAACGGGTCAAACTACGATGAAAATGATATATCTGGTAAAAGTAGCAAAAAGTCATGAATTGAGTTACTTTTACTCATAAATAATATAGCTTATCAGAATAACACTGTTTAAATGTGGCATAAAACTTGAGTGTGCGAGGACATAGATTTTCCAAAAAATGAAAAAAATAGTCATTTTTCTCAGAGAACTCAAAAAAATTAAATTTAAAAAATATATATAAAAGGGCTAATTTGAGTTCAAACATAGATGTAATAGTGCTATTATATCATATAGATAAAGCCTATCTTATGTTAGGAAATAGAGAAATCTTTTATTGAATATAACATAAATCATCAAACTGTTCTCTTAATGTTTTTGTCGATTGTAACGTCAAGAAGAACATTGAGATCTGTTTGTTTCGCCCGAGTCATGATACCATCATTTTGTAATACTTTCTGTACAATCCTTGAGTAATTTTATTTTATTGTAATTATCACTGAAGAGGGTTCACGATTGAGCCGAAACGTTTGATGATTTATATTTTATTCAATAAAAGATTTCTCTATTTCCTAACAAAAGAAAGGCTTTATCTATATGATATAATAACGCTATTACATCTGTACTTGAACTCAAATTAGCCCTTTTATATATATTTTTTTAAAAAGTCCTCTACTATTTTCCTAATAACTTTTTAGATTTTTAATTATTAATATTAAAGGAGATTGGTCGCTCGCGATAATATATCAATGTTCTCTAATTAATAACTAAAAGTCATCTACCATATCTTGCATAATCATTCACAAATCTTCTTTAATTAATATCTCAATAACTCAATAGTTTATTGAGATATATTATTTTGCGAATATTGCAAAACGGTATATGATTTTTATGTTCATCTTATTTCGTACTATGTCTCCACGAGAGCTTTGGAAGTTATTCTGGAACACCCTGTACAGCAGTATACCCACAAAAAAATATAATCTCGTTCCTCGCGGAATCCTCTTACAAATGACCTCAAGAGGATGGAACCAAAAATACTCTAAAAGCCAATAAAAAGAACTCTAGCAGCAATTTTCTGTAATTACATGTTTTAACCAAAAACTTTTGCCGAAAAAGTATTCCTCTTCTGATGAAGTGGACTATTAATGGGAAATCTATTAGATATTATTTGAATACTTCTTTGCCTCTCTCTTTTGAAACAAGAAAAACTTGTTCGCTTGAAACAGAATGCCTCTTACTGAGAGAAATTCTTATTAAGAACATGACTTGCATTGTAGGTAAAAGATGAAAGAGTATCGTGTTTAGAGTATTTTTTGTTTAGTTTGAGAAGAGTCCTTTCGAGGCTTTATATAAACATATTTCCGCTAAAGATAAGGTTGTATTTTTTTGTATAAATATTGCAAGGAAATCATAAATTTCAATATATCGAAGTCATTTAAATCGTGCGAGTGACGTAAATATATAAAAAAAACTTGGTCGTTGTGTAATACTACACCTTAAAAAATTAAAGTTGCAAAGTGCTATTTCCTACAAGCATATATATTCCATATTCCAAGCAGAAACTTTTACTAAAAGAGTTATTCCTTTTCTAATAAAGTGGACTGGGAAATCTGCTAGATATTGTTTAAACTATTTTTTTCCTTCTAAATCGGGAGGAATATGTATTCGGAGTAGAAAGTCCTCTTATGTGCGAAAGACGCAATAAGCAATACTTATGCTTATAGATAAAAAGAACGAAATTCCTTTAATTTAAAGAATATTTTCCTTCTGGTTTTAGAAGAATCCTCTTAAGGCTACAAGAGGATTCGAATGAGATTATATTTATTGAGCGTAATTATTATTACTGTTGTGAAAAATATTGATCGCAAAAACAGATATACAAATAGTTATGTCGTGTTTATGGTTCCATTATGGACGTTTCCTGATATTTAAAGAGGTGTTTACTCTCCTCAAGTCGCATGACACAATTCGCGGTCAATTCACTAAATGTTTCCATCGTCTCCATAATCGTCTAAAGAACTACGTCCCGACCGTGATCTGATTACGAGGCAAAGATTAAATGCACGGCGGTGCGATAATCGTAAATTTCCACGTATTCAACGGCGCGTTTAAAAATTCCGGATTCGTGACCGCCTAAAATGAAGTTACTCCTACGCGGCTCTCGTTTGACCAAAAGCGTGACTCAGCGTGACGCGGGATTTCCACTAGCGCGACAATAAAATTCGCCGCGACCACCTGCGAGTCGTGCGGGACGGACGTAATGCGATATACCGACCGTGATAAATTCGCGATTTAATGATAACGGCAAAAGGCAGTTTACGTCACGATAAAGGCCAATTAACTTCGCGGAGTGCCGGACCCGAGCGAACTGTCGTCATCCTCGCCTGTAAAGGGCAGCGACTATTAACGCGCAGCGTTAATTAATTGATTCCGCAAAGGCCGGTTCCCATCGCGCAGCGCTGCTCTTAATTCCTAAAAGTGGCTATCTCAGCTTTCGTGATCCACAGATCCCGTCTCGATTGCGTAACCGATTCGCGCGAGCACGATGAGAAGAATAAAGAAGAAAAGCTCGAGTTGCCAATCGCGTTGTATCAGATATTCGTTGTGTAACAGAGGTGTGTAAGGAATCATTTCTCAATGAGGGGAAAATTCGAATCGACTCGTCGGCGGACTAAAGTTTCGCTAGGAACGGCGCTCGACGAGGCGCGGCGATGCTCTTCTGGTACTCTATCGTGATTACTCCCACGGACGATGGTATTTAATCTTGGCGAGAAATCGAGGAAACTTGTAAAGCAGATCGTACTCGAGGCTTTGTTCGAGGAATACGTTGCCGGACGATTGATGGTTGCGTGTGAAGGAGGCGCGAAGGGGAAGAGAGAATCGCGAAAGTATACATTGACCCTTCCTAGGATGTGAAGGAGAGATTTTATTCTTGGAAGTTCGCATTCTCCCCCCTCTCCCCTAACGCTATCATTATGTGTACATTGAGGTCTAATGGACTCTATCTTTCCTCTTTCTCTCTCTCCCTCCTCTTCTTTCTCTTTACCCTCCCAACGTTCAGATGCGTTCAGTGCAGCTCAGCTTCTCCTCTTGTTTTCACTTAAAGGAGAAAATATGAGTTTCCTCGAAATATCTTAGGGGAGAAAATAATTAAATATTAAAAGAGACATTTCTACGCGTTGGGAAACGTGCAATATTTCACATCGGATGATAATTTTAAACAAACGAGAAAATACCAGGCTCGCTTAAACATCAATATAGACCTCTAGAATTAAACTTGAGGTTATCGTGTCGTGAAATAGCTAACGCAATTAAAGAGAAGTAGCCGCGGAAGGGGGAGAGCGAAGCCGTAAGAATGAAAGACGACGTAGAAGCCTGTGTCGGGGTCAAAGGCGGCGGGACGATTTTTCAAAGGCTCTCACGTGAGAAAGCCGCGGAAATTGAGAAAAGCTTTCTCTCGACTACGCGAAATATATACATGGCTCGTTCATTGGACGTTAACGATGTTTATCGAATCTAACTGCACAGAGGTGTCGTATAATTTATGACACACACAGACGGACAATATATCAACCACAGGTCAACTATTTACATATATTTTATATATGTATGTATTCCCGTCAACACACACTAAATATAGGCCATATTTTATATCCGTTTAATCGGTGAAATTGCAAAAAGAGGTTTGAGAATGAGGAGGAAAGGATAAAGAAGATTTAGGATGACACGTTAAATGAAAGAAAGAAAGCTATTATGAGGAAGTTATGTATGGAAAAGGAAAAGAAAATGAAAAGCAAAAAAGAGAAAGAAATGGAGGAAGAGTAAAAAGTAATAGTTATGATAAAAAGGTGATAGTTAAAGTTAGAGTTAAGTCAATAAAAGGAGAAAGATGATCATAAAGTAAAAGATTATAAAGTTTATAAATAAGTAAAATTAAAGTTAGATAGGTTAAATAACTTAGAAATTGGAAAATGAATGATGGAGTGAGAGAGTGAAGGAATGAATGAATAAGTAATATTGTGAATCAAGTTCTATTTCTTAGCTGTATTTTTTTGCTAAGGTAAATATATTATTACTACTATATCCGTTCACTTGAACATGTATGTGTGTGTAAAATAAAAATAATTCTGCCCTTAGTAAGATACATAGACAGCTGAATTATACACACTGCTCAGAAAAATTAAAGGTCACATCAAACAAACAATTCTGTTGAATAAATCCATAGTCTGAATTATAAATACGAGAATAAGTAGCTAAAGTATAAATATGTTTGTTAAAGGTGAAGAGCTTATTACTGGAAAAAGCTGTTCAATATTTTAAGTATTTACTTGATCCAAAGAGCAAGCTTCTATTCCGAGCAATGTAAACCAAAGTTGAAACTCTTCACTTCTACGTTAATCCTTGCAAATTTCATTCATTTGAAAGACCAATGAAAAATCTCGAGATCTTCAAATTGATTGAGAATAAACAAAAATGAAAAGAAGCCGTTAATAAGATGGAATTTTCAGTATACAGAAGGCATTAGAGGCGCAAATTAGCACTGATGAGACTTGGATTCTAAATTTTATCTCTCGAGATGTATTCTCGACGAGTTCATCGAATGTCCGTTAAAATCGGAAACATCTCGTGTAACAAATGATTTGTGTGATACACCTGGAAATATATGATATATTGCTATCTGCATCACGGTGTCCTAACTTCTCTTTGTCTAATTCCCGTGGTTCTGAACACTCACTGACACTCACGTAGACACGATTTGATCGGAGAGACATGTGTTGATTAACGCGATGCCAACGAAAATCCGATTAAATATTTCAAGAATCGACGGAATATTTCAATCACACTCGACGAAAATTGTAAATACTCCGCGTCGCGATATATGCGTCGCTTGCCGGCTCGAGACGCAATAGTCACGGTTACGGAAACGCACACGAAGCGTGAGAACAGAAAAAACAATTAGTATAAAAGGCAAAGTCATCTGTAACCGATCGCCAACCATTGTTATCCGTTTATCGATGACGTATAAATTTGGCGACCGAACACAGATCATAAACTTTGGACAGACAACAATCAATTCCGATTATTCAGTTCCTTAACATTGTTGTTTAATCAATACATCCAGCTTGTGTTCGCGCAATTATAATAACAGAATTTACTCACCAATTCGCACCTCACCATGCTGCTTGTCGAGTCGTCATCGTCATTCTCGACGCGTGCGCGCACGTGTATGTGTGTGTGTGTGTGCGTACCAAAAATTGCTGCTGTCAGGCGTCGTTGGCAGGATTTCGCGAACAAACACGAGATGTACGGACAGATTCGCGGGATGCGGAGCGCGGAATCGCGGATACACGTATTGGTCAGAAAGCTACGGACGAAATTGCATTGTGTCGTCCGGGAATCCAACTTTTGGTCTCTGCGGGTGTCGGCGAGAATCACACTCGCGCGCGGGGAAGACGGCGACGTTACCAATTTAATATCCAATTACATGCGCCACGTCTCTCCACGCCGTATTATCTGCCGTACATCCGGCGAATTATTTCCGCGCGAGAGGAACAGCTGGAACAAAAATTAAACGAAAAACGGGACGTATTAGATATCGCCGTGCGAGTACGAGCACGAAAGAGATTAATTTTGCGCGAGAACGCTTATGTCGTTACTGTGGAATGCGATACGCACGAAGTAGGAGAATGCATACGCGTGGATACACGCGAGCAATCGGACGAAAAACAAATTAATGTTTCCGTTTAATTAACGTTGCAAATTAATTCAGTATATCGCGCAAGGTCTCGACGTTGTGTATCTTTCCCGTCTGCGTTGTTGTGTCGGAAAATATTTCGAAAGTAACGCGGATGCTGTTTTCTTACTTTATTAACGTACTGCGGAGCTCGTGTTTAACCACGGGACGCTACGCGAGCGCTGTACAAACGAGGCGCATACTGTAAACACAATATACACACGACCTTTCGCGGCACGGAGTGTACTTGATGCGAACGCTGATGATAAGCAAGCAGTAATAAGTATCCCACCGGGGAGACCACGGGGGAATTTATGCAATTCGCCCTTGACAACCGTCTGGGGAGATGAGAAGCCTCGTTCTTTTTTTCCCGTCAACGCGTTCGAGTCCGTTTCTCGCGCGAGCAGCTCTTTTTAGATTGAATTCAAAGCCTGTGACTCGTAATTACATAAAATGCGCGAACCAGTGAAAATCCAATAATATTATTGCTCGTATTTTATCCGAGAAAATAATATTCGTTTCAATTGTCATCCGATCGACGATACTGCTTATATTTTACATGTTCTGCACTTACGATAAATACAGTAAGAGATTTTTTTTTTTAACCCTTCGTATATACAATGTTGAATCTGTGAGTCCCATATTTGATCGCTGCTTTTTATAACTTTCGTAAAGTTATAAAATAACACAAATCTGTAGGTTTTGATCTTATAGCTTAGGCTCTTTCCTATATCACAGTACTTCAAATTGTCACATTTGAGAGCCATCGCTGACGTGCATTCAATACACATTGCCACTGTCAAATTGTCATACTGTGTTATCTTATTTTATCAAATATATAAAAATATTACTTCAAAATAATGTCCTTTTACTTTAAAATATAAGTTCTCCTTTCCAAATTTATTGTCATATCCTGCATTATCACTGCGACTTTTGTCACAACCGACTATTGCGCAGCAGTAGCTCTTAATTGTGATAACTTGAAGCTTTGCAACTTTATTCGATAAAAGGTGTGCTGTTTCTTAATTTGCATATATTGCAAACCAGCTTAAACTACCTAACCCAGGTTATCACAAAGCGTCAAGGGGATGAAATCAGGAAAGGGATAGAGAGTGTCCAAGTTTCATGTAGCCTATATTTTCCGCAGAGTCTCAGAGAGTAACTATGCAAAATTTCGTCCAAACTGGTCAAAGGATTTAGGGACGTGTAGGGAACAGGCATTCCATTTTATACATTACATGGTGAAAACATTTTGTATGTGTTCAAATCGATCCGTATAGAAATACTTGCGTGAAATTTTTAACACGCCCGTATGTTCATTTGACATATTGTGGCTGTGTTACTTAGACTATTGGATTATTTTATGTTGAGTTTATATTTATTACATTTCCAAGTGTTATAATAACACAATTTATATGTAACATGTGCATTCTTGATGACATATTTTATGTGTAAAGCAAATAAGTTGTGTCATTTGTTAGCAATGTGTGATTTGTGTCACAAGATCAAAGTGGATAAATTGGGACATGTGAAATGTGTTAAATTCAACACAAAATTTTTTGCGTTGTAGATTTTCTATCGCAAAAGTGCGATTTCGATCAAGAAATGTACCACCTGTGCATTCTTCTTCTCAACATTTACGTGCAAACGTCGCGCACGGTGCAACTTATCCGGAATGATGTGTAAGTTTGCATTAACGCAAGCTGTACGCGCGAAATGCAAGCGCGTGAGTCTCGTCCGCGTCGTAAACACATCTCATCGGTATAACGCAGGTGGACAGTACACGTGTGTCCAGGTGATGTCATTACAAGCGCTTATTCCGCCAGTGATCTTTCCATGTTCGGTATTTTGCAACAGCCATGTGATCGTATCTCGGATAGATAGTCCCCGTATCAGCCGGCGAATAGCGGTAAAATCGTTCATCATCGGCGAAAAATGCAGCCATTCCTTCTTTCGCATAAGCATTTTCAATTCGCGACTGAAAAAGCGGTTATTTACGGTAACAGTTCGCACCGTCATTTACGATAAATTGCAGGAATCGTGGCTCGTTCAAGCCCGAGACACTTAATGCAATCAATATCCGAGACTGCCGTAACGGTAATCCGAGAAACTGAATTTTATGCAGTAAATCTGTAGCGCGATTAATGCATTTTATATAACGTACATTGTCTCGGAGCAGCTGCGACGGAAGATAATGCAAAGGTCAGGGCGAAAGTGACTCTCAAATGAAATTGTCATCACGGCAGGCAGGATTCTGTACTACTTTCGGCAATGTAACGGCCCGAAATAGAATTCCAAAGATAGAAAGGAATATTCGCGATACCGCCCATACATACCTCGCAATTTAATCCTCATTGACAGCAGCCCGACACGTACACCGCTTTCATGTGTGAGCTTCACGTGACGTAACGCACGCTCGCGTTTAGCACCGCGAAGTGAAGTTGCAAATTCGCAGAAAGCGCCGGGAAACGTTCTAGAAAGCATATCGAACGACATTGCAATTTATACCGCTACGTTCGAACTGCAGGAAGAGGGCCTGACAAATCTCGTGCATTCTTCGGGATCGTATATCATCGCCGCCATCAAAAATCCATGCGATTTATGGCGACGGATCCGCGACACGTACACGTACGTCCATATAGGCTCGCGAGGATAGATTTTTTTCGCTCGACGAGCAGAAGCATGCACAAGCAGTTGATTTATTCCGCGGCTATATCCATCGGCGCATTCGCGTCCATGACACGAAATCCATCGTCGTTCCGGACCCCGGACGCGTTCGAATGACGAGGCACGAGTCGGAATGCCGTGGTCCATCCGCGTCTATCGGGATACCGACCTAAACGATCGACCACCCTCGATCACAGAGGAGAATAATGTTCCGCTCCTTGTTTCCCGCGAGGAGGATCGATCGCGTATATAACTGCGGACGTTCCTGAGCAAATGAGACTCGGCCGAAAGATAAAAGTTCATGCAATTTCCCAAGCGGCATAAACTTTGTAATAAACTGAAGAGATTATTGTTCTGTCGCCGTGTATCAACAACATTGCGTGCTATGAGAGGAGGAGCATGGAATGAATTATTCCACTAAGCTCCATATGTAAACAGCCTTAAACACCTTTCGCTTTATCTCGGAGCAACGTATCGTTATCTTTTCGTGTGTGCGCGATGACGTGAAAAGATCGAGCGAGCGTCGCATTATCATATACACCAAAGAAAGGTCTTGCAACAAACAACAAATGAATTTGACTGAACGTTCCAGTGCAACATCTGGCAATTAGTATCAGATATGGTAATAAATACCAACTGCCTCTAGTAATAATTACGAAATAATTAATGAGACAAATTCTTCGTTTAGTTGAACTAATTAACTTCTCCAGTGGCGATTTAAGATAATTGCGCATTTTTTCTTTTTTTTAATAACCATTTTTAATCTCTTTTATCTTTATAGCTATCTTCCTTGAAGAATTTGCGTCTAGTGACTATTATCCAGGCTTATTAATAAAGCTTCCTTTTTTCATAGTAAGAAGGTTAACGCGAGGTTAACAGCCGGGAGGCCGGTTCTTTCCGAATTAGCATGAAACGCGGCGCTTTCGCGATCCAAAACCGCACAATTCAATTTTGCACCACCTGCGATTTATCGCGAGTTCACGCTCGTTCATTGCAACGTGACGCGCGACGTCGCGGCACGTTAGCGCGTCGCGACGACAACGATCGACGGTCAGCATACTTTTCGCGCGCGCACATATCGATGTCGGCGGGCTGTGTCGCGTCGCGTCGCGTCACCTCGCCTCGCGGCCAGGGTCAACCACTTGTAGAATCCTGGCAAGCGTCTACGCGGCTAGCAACTCCCGTCCGGATGCCGTGCCAAAATTTCACGCGATTGCGGCCTTTGTTCCACCGCCAATGACCTCCCGAAGGTCTCGCTCGTTACGCTCGCGTTACCTCCTCGCCGATCTTATCCAGCGGACGTTACGAATCCTTCATTACACGGGGGCTATTAGTCTGTTTACCGTATCAAGTACGTACACCGAGCAACGGAGCTTGTCCGATCGGCGTTTTATCTTGGGACCGATGCAGTTCCAGCATGTTACTTCGCCAGAAGGCTTAGAGCTCAGGCTCGATAATGCATCGCCGGCTGCTATCGACAGCAGTTTCTTTGGAAAGTGGAGAGCAAACTCTGTTTGCTCAAGATGAAAGGAAAAGTGAGCAGATAAAACGTAGCACTCTGTGTCCCGAATGGGACAAATCTTCGTGGCAAAACAAAGGAAAACAAAAACATCTACGATGCAGATGCAACGAAGTTTACGATAAATATTTGCCTCGTTCATGATCTATTCGTGTATATGTCTCTAGTGTAAAGCGGCGAAAACCAATTTATACCAAAGGCACGAAATCTCCATGAGAAAGTAATGTAGACAAAGTTCGTTAACCGTGTTCTCGCGATGGTTCTCGCGAGATTTATTATTTACGCACGGTTGCGACACCGATGGAAATCACTATCGAACATTTCCGATACCAAGGCCGCTCTGTAATCTCAGCTCACCTCTCCCCCCCTCTCCCTCGCCCCTCCGAAATAGATATGTCCTCGGCTCGTATAGCCTTTCAGAGCACGCACGTTTTGTCGTGCACGTGCGCGGTGTGTGGTGGCTACGCACGCGTGTGTGCACGACGCGCGGATGTACACACACACGCCGACGCGAATCCAACAACGTGAGCACCGCATTGCGGAAATTCCAGGACCGCATATATTACCGATGTTAATTCATTCCCTTTATACGTACTCGCCCATGTGTGCGCTTTATGCGCTTTACACGTGGCGTGTACCGAGTCTCGCGGACTTCTCTCAACCGCACTGCGCGGATTCTTTGGTGAAATTTAAATCAATATCGTGCCTCAACGCAAAAAAAGAACGGAAAATATTTTTTTTCCCGTTTCCAAAAAATTGAAATCGCGGAGATTACTTTTCCAGCTGCTAAAACGCGTAAATTAAACATATTTTTCTATCTTCATATTTTCGCTCCATTTCTACATTTCTAAAAAATCAAATTATATAAATTTTTTCCCAAAATTAAAATATACTTTCTGTTATTGTTATTGTATTTTTTCCCAAAATTAAAATATACTTTCTGTTATTGTTTCGCTTTCTCCTCATACGTTTTCGGTTTTTCTTAAAATAACGGCAATGCCGAAATAATTGAAATTACGGAAAAATTACTGTTATCCAGTGTTACTGAAATGTATATAAATTAAATTATATTTTCTGTTTTCATCTTTCGGCTTCCTTTCCACATATTTCCAAAATTAAATTTTCTATAAATTTTTTGAAAATTAAATTTTATTTTCTATTTTCTCTCTCTCTTCTCACTTTTCCTTTTCATATGCTTTCAGCTTTTCCTCAAACGGCAGCAATGTCTGCAAACGAGTCAAAGTAATTGAAATTACGGAAATTATTTTCCTAGTCGCTGAGAAACGTGAATAAATTAAAATATTTTCTGTATTTATCTTTTCACTTTCTTTTCATATTTCTATATAATTATAATATAATTAAATTATGTAAATTCTTTCTTTTCTCAAAATTAATATTTTATATTTTTGTTCTTTCTTCACTTTTTTTCGTGCGATTTCGGCTTTTCTTCAAACAGCCGCAATGCCGGCAAACGAGCCAACTCTTGATAAAAGTCTCGCGATCCTAAAGCTGTGTCGACCATGACGTGATTACGAGCGGCACAGGTTTGTCAGTTACACGCGCAAAAAGAATAAATCGTGTATCATTGCGTCGGCAAGTCGGCGATACCCTTCGAATATCGGGTTTTCGCATTTTCATCGCGATGCAATTAATCCCTCCTTTGCAGATTACGATCGCATAATCGAACGACGCGTGGAGGAAACCTTGCCCGTGAGCATTGAACCACGCTTAATGAGCAAGTGTAATTATTCGCGCGCGAGTCATGTAGTCTGGCCATTTTAAAATCACCAATAAGCAACAGGCTCGATTTCGGGATCGTTCGGAGGGATTTTTACACGTCAGAGAGAAAAACGGAAGGTCTTTTCCCCCTCTGACAGGGATAATCCGGGACGACAAGTTCTCGATAAAGAAGAGAGCATCTCGCCCGAGAAATCCCTTTGTCCTTTAGAAAACGAAGATTTCTCCCAACTCCCGTCTTCCGTCGTCCCTTTTCAGCAGATATAATTAAATCTATAAATTCGCCGGTCGAATTTAATTATTCAAGCGGCATAGATGGCGATTAAATCGCCATCGTGTAAGATCACGAAGAACTAGTCGGAATTTAACGAGCCCTGTAATTATGCTTGCGTAATATCAATGAATATGTACAAGTCCAACAGCTTCTTGTTTCCAAATTTGTGAATTATTAGGTCGGCTCATTAGCAGTGCAGGATACTACGCTTACAAGTAATATGGGTTGATTCAATTAATTGAAAAAAGATAGGGTGACGAAACGATCTACAATTATAATTACATTGTAATAACCTAGGTATGGTCGCTTGCTACACGCGAAATGTTTAACGTAGAATTCGCAACGTCCATACTTTAATAGCTCTCGGCAAAATTGAGTCTCTCCTCACCTTGAATATATCATTATTTAAATGATATTATTTATTATTAATTGTATCATTAATAAACACGAATTAACAGTTACTGCTCGCTACAGCTCTCTTTCTTTCTCTCTCCCCCTTCTCTTTTTCTCCGAAATTTGTATAATAAATTTGTATAATTAATCAGATAACACTAATTATACTAAGCAGGCAATAAAATATCTAATTAAGAAGCATCAGGAGATTGTGTCACCGTCGTTTCGGCAACAGACAGGAAACGACAGGCTACGATATGTCCCGAGCTCATGTTACAAGGAGAAACCAGATATTCAAAACGTACACTAGTCTCGTTGGAAAAGACGCGAGTGAGGAGAAAAAAGTAAATAAAACGGTAGAATGCATGCATCATCGGACACGGCTTACAGCTGACGGTCGGCAGCCGCTAAATCTTATCAGGCTTGCGGAAGAATGCTTAACGCTAATGAGAAAAGTATGGTGTTATCAAGAGTATGAAGCAGAAAGCGACAATTAGATCCGCTGACTAAGCCTCCGGCGAACCGATAGATTATCTTTCAATAATCTTTCAATAAAATCTCCACTTTACGGGCACTGTCAATGTTTGAAAATGTTTCTCTCGAATTATTCAAAAATTTTGTAAACATGAAAGAAACCAACGATTTCCCTCTTAAAATGGGAATTATCGCTAAAGTTCCGACAAACACATATTGTTCTCTCTACGACTTTTATCTAATCATTTTATCTAATATCAAATCAGACTTTTATCTCCTCGTAACGTTTTCAAAACACTCTTGAACAATATCTAATCTGTAGCTGAATTTTTAACAGCTCTCTATTCTTAAGGATAATCCTTCCTGTATCTCGCCGGTCATGTTGGATTTGTGACGTTAGAAGCAAGGCATGATATGCTGACGAAAGTTGCATGTCATTTCTGAATACATATGGACAAAAGTGCGTTTGAGATTGCTTGAACACACAAATTTTCCGAAAGATATGTCTTTCCCTTGATGATCAATAAATTGTCGTATAATAAATGGTAAAATGAGACACGTGAAAGGATAAAATGAGTTTACATGTTTCATTTCACCATTTTTGACGTCACAAATCCAACATAGTCGCGGTAAGGTATAAGGAGTCTTAATAGACGACTTTTCCGATCATTTCTTGCAGATACGTGAAATGCTGTGAAAGTACTTGGTGATTAAACAATAAAATATTCGACTCGACGCCGTGTTCGATAACGAGAAAATTCCAGCGCATAGGCGTCCAGATAATATCCTTTATGTGTCCTCATCTAAATATATTCCTATTTGAGATCGCACGCCGAGCTATCGGAAGAAATTCCCGTTACAATCTTTCGGTTCTAAGCTGCAATTTAAATGCGCGTTCGCAGTTACCGTAGTTTTTGCGCGGAAAATTTCGCGCGCGGAGATACTCCGGAAAGGTTCGGGGAAATTCCAGGAAACTCACGAGAACGCGCAAAAGTAGAAACAGAACGCACCGTGCTGTTCCCCAGCCTTTATTTTAAGTCACATTTTGCTTATCGTCGTGTCCGAAAGAGCGTAATAAGGTTAGTTTGAATTTTCAAAGAAAACTTGCTTTAAATGTGCTTTCCATGTATACTCGAATTGCATTGCAATTTATGCGAACCGAGTCGAGCGATAAGAAACGGGCGAACTACAGTTCCTCTAGTCAGAGTTAAGACAAAGCACCATGATTCCTGATTGGTCTGCATCCTATCCGCCATTTTTAGGGGCGACGTGAGTGGGAGTGAGAGAGAAGTTCTAAGATTGAAATAACGAAACAGCTTCTCTTTCACGCACTTCTACAATGGCGAGATGGTGTCCTGGCTCTGACTTGAAAAACTTTAGGCCAAACGAATGAAAAGAGCAAAATCTATCCTCTTAATAAGACTCAATTACAATACTTCAAGTTCAAGATAGAGTGTAAATGTATATAATACATAAAACACAGTTTTTCTTCACTCGTTTTCTTATTCGTCCCGTCGGCTTAAGTTCTCCCCGATCGCGCTCTTTGTGGAATCTCGCTGGAGAACGAGCACGAAGTACGAAGATATCTGGCCGATTATTGTCCCTTCCTTCGGGAAGGAGGGACGCAGCGCGCCTTTGCATTCTTCGCCGTTCCACCGACGGAACCGCCGCGTCCGGAGAAAAGAGAGGACGACGAAGGAGGTGGCAGGTAAACCAGTTTCTCTGAGCCCCGACGGGACCCTCGGCTCAGGTCGAGGTCCCTCGTGCCCTTCGCTCAGAGGAATTCCCAGGCCGGGATTTAGTCCAGTACGGCCTGCCCTGCACCGCGTCTAACGGTCTGTCTATTGTCCGCCCTGGGTCTCGGGACTCCGAGGGCCAGGGGCCCCGAATTGCGATCTGGACACCCCGTGATCTGTCGCACTCTCTCTTTCATCCTCCTTTCTCTTTCTCTCGCTCGCATTCCCTCCGCGAACGCGAAAATCCCGATACAGGTGACAATTATACGAATTTCGTATGTAAAATTAATGTGTATATAATTTATTATTTTAAAATTATATTTTGTATATATATATATATATATATTGCAATTAAAACTGATCAGTTATCAAAATTAACAATTATGTAGCTCTCATAACTATTCAGTTTTAGTTGCAACAACTACAAGATAGTTTATTAAACTGTATATATATATATATATATATATATATATATATATATATATATGTATAAATTCTACATACAAAACTTGTATAGTTGTCACTTGTATATCTATCACCACCATGTCTTTTCCCGTGAATGTGAGTTAATGAGAGCGATAGACGAGCACTATGGTAACCGATGGCAAAGAAACAATTAACTTTTATTGTTGCATTAACTTTCTTTAGTGAAAAACACTTGTTGAAATATATCCATATATACAACCGTACTCATAGAGAACTAATGAGCGAAATAGTGCGACAGTGATAATGTGAATAACAAACAAGACAGAATGTACATACTTAGAAAGCGATATTTCATCGTGAATATACCACACCATTGTCTATATAACGGTGACAATATTCGCGAGATCATCTCTTCCTACCGCATCGAAGAAAGGAGAAGGTGGGTCTCACGATCGCGATCGATCGACAACGAGCTCCCTCGGAATGTAGAAAGTATCGAACGAAGGAAACATAACTGATGGCTTTCTTTGTTGAGATTGATTCGCGGTAACTTCGCGGTCCCACTTTTCCGAAGGGGAATGAAGGTTCGTAACTATGTAATAAATTGTCTACAAAGCTACGCTCCCTCCTGGAAAAAGTGCATGTTACAGGCCGGTTACAACAGTCCATCACATGACACGGTGGAAGAATCTAGAATTATGTTCACACGTTCCCTTCTTTGTTCCTTTTTTCTCAGTCCTCTTCTTTTTTTGGTCGGTTAAAACAGTGCTACGCTAAAATATTCCTATCGGATATAAGACTTTCTGAAACTAGGAAAGCGCCTTCCTCGAACCACACGGTCATCAAAGGATGCATTCGTCCGAGATGGTCCGAACGGAATGTAGCCGACGCGGGATGCAACGTTGCGCGGTCGGAGCCGCTACAGGCAGCGAGACGTATCACGAGGGATATAATGGTGCCCCGGCCGGGAAAGAAGGCGGATGGAAACGATGAAGAAGGCGAAACGAGAGGCTGGATGAAGGTGCAGCGCGAGATGAAAGGGAAATGACGAGTATAAATTGTAGATACGCTGATATATATACAAGAAATTCCACGAAATACCAAGGATTATAACGAGCGGAAATGAAGGCGAGAAGCTATGGACGCTATGCAAAATAACAAGAACTGTGTGTGAGAGAGAGAGAGAGAGAGAGAGAGAGAGAGAGAGAGAGAGAGAGAAGAAAAAGAGAAAAGAAGAAGCGCGGATTGTAAAAGTTCCAGATGAAAAACTAAATTACACCGAAAGTTTAAGGTGGAAGTTTTATAAAATACTGTTCACAGTACGACAACAAAGTGCTCATTTAATTTAAACTTTATCGAGAATAAGTTGCAGCAACAAAGTATACACACGATGAAAAATCACGGGAGATCAAGATCGACGACATACAATGAGATACAGAGCGACGGTAATTAAAAGCGGGAGAAGCAACCCCGCGGGAGGAGACGCGCGGCTTCTCCGTGGGTCGGAAGGGCAGGAAAGAAAAGCAAAGGGAAATCATGGCTAAGACGAGAAACGAGAAATGCGAGGAAAGGACGCCGCGAGGGACGTGGTAGGAAAGATCGAGCGATACACACGAAAGACGGACCGAGACGGGCGCGGCGTTCCAGTGGAAAGGACGAAAAGGATAAGCACGAGAGCGTGCAGAGGTAGAAGAACGAATGGTGGATGAAGGTGAAGGCGGGAACGAGGGAGACCTGGTGCAGGAAGAAAAAGGGAAGAGATGGCTCGCTGGCTCTCCCGCGTCTCTGCGAGACTTCCACGAAGAGGGACCTCCGCGATCTCGCGGTCTTCGGCTTCACGAGAGCCTTCTCCTGCCGAGAGGAAGAGAGAGAGAGAGAGAGAGAGAGAGAGAGAGAGAGAGAGAGAGAGAGAAGGAGAGTAGGAGGAGAGAGCAAGAAAGAGAGAGAGTGTGTGTGTGTGTGTGTGGAATCGTGCATAGTCGTGGTATTATAGTCTAACTTGATATCATTATGCACCGTATATGGAGGTGCACCATATATCACAACGTGGTCCTCTCTCAATTTTGCATAGCAGTCTACGAGTCTCGACTTCAGGACTCTACGTTGTCTCTAGGACACGTGTCCATGGCCGAATTGAACTGAACACGCAGATTTGAGGGTGCTCAAGCTTTAAAAGGACGGCTAGCGACGCTATATTATCCCAGACCAACCGTTTGCTTTACTAATCCGAGATAATTTGAGAATTATCGAGTGACGTGGAACATGTACAATATATAATATGTGTCTTGTCACGTTTGGTATATATGTATATGCCGTGTGAGGTGGATGGAAATGTAGAATTAAGTACGCGATAGCGTTTCAATTTCCCTATCCTTTTAACGATAGTGTATGGAGGGACTAGCTAATATTACATATATAACTTGTGAGTGTTTCATATTTATCGTAATACCCACGCGCAGATTAATACTCATAATGCTCATTATCCAGCCTGTTCCAGATCCATCAACTCTTTAATTACAGCGTGAGTCTCATTAAAAATATCGTTACACATTGCGATGGAAGATAATTTACGGCGAAATCCACACGGGGAATAGTCCTGCGGCTTCTTTGCCGTTGTTTGTTTTGCTTTTGAGATCGCGGGGACAATGTTTCGAAAATATTCAATTGTTTTTTATCAGAGTCACTGTCTATTAATAGACAATAATATTAATAGACTATTATTGTCTATTAATAGACAATAATATTGTTACAAACGTGTATCGCATCATGTTATGAATTTTCATATAGCAACATATTAATATTTCGAATCAATAGCGAGAGGGTTCATACATATTTGGCTTATTCATGAACTTTCACTGTTTTTGTTTGTCGTTTTCATTCGCTGTTTTTCTATCGCGTTTTTTCTATCGCCGGTGGCGTAACTCACACGCATAGGACGATGAATGCAATCTTAACGTACCATCGCGTAGCTGCACCGAGGCCATCCTCGCCGAGGTCAAAACCAGTTTGGTCATCTTCCGAAAGAAAAGCAGCGGCGTCAGGGCAAGGCTTTTCCATAACCAGTTCCACTTGGCCCAGATACCCACGCCAATATGTGCCATTTCCGATCTAGACACGCGTGCCTCTTACAGGGAATTCATTCTCACACGACTTACAAATCACTCGATCGCAAGAAATGCACGAGAGAATGACTCCGTTACTGTGAGCACCGACACTATATACGAGGTAATAACCGATCTCAACGCGCAATAACGCGCAATATTCACTGAAAAGAACGATAATTACAACCCGACCCCGTGCGAATTTCGGCGAAGCCATTCGATTTCGTTCTTCCCCAATTATTACCCCAACAAATAGATTTAACATCTACACACACACACACCAATATACACAATCTGGCATAATAGCTTCAATATTTTATAACCCTCTACATGGAGAAATTATTGTAGTAAAAATTACTACAAATTGATGAGACTGCATTTCACTTTACGATGTTTCTTGTAAAGTTGGTCTATACTGAGATTGTGTAGTGTACTAATTACTATAAAAATAATAAATTTGATAATTTCTACCTATTACACGATGTTAGACAATATTCAAGTAATTACAATAATTTTGTAATAACAAATCAAATGTGTATGATATTCTTTAACAAATACGCAGTAATTTCGGTCATAATTTCTGTATGGCCCAAGATTATTAAATTTTGTTGTGATTGTTACTACAATATTTCCTCCGTGCAGTTCCAAACGAATTTCTCGATTACGCGCAAAATATAATATGTCTGCATATTCGCGCGCCATAACAGTTGATTATTTTGAGGAAACGACTTGTCGAAATAATCAACAGTCATGACGCGCGAGTACGCGCACGTAATGAAAAAATACGATTTGGTAAAATGTTAAGGCGGATTGCAGGAATCCGTCTTATTCTCGTCAATCTGTCCTCAGCCTCTTCCCTCAGCCCGCAATTTGTCAATGTGTCACTAGAAGACAAAGTGTCCTGTTAATTTCCAACGAATCAAAGGGAAGTGGGGCAATTCATTAATATCTCGCGCGGTACAGGAGACGTCGCGCGAATGAAAAATCGCAACCGCCTTCTCATCGACGATTCCGCGACGTGTCTTCTTCTGTCAGCCGGAGGGATCTCAAAGAGTTGAGAACGGTCGAAGTATGTGTCGCACGCGACCTGACCTCGTTCGCGCAACCACCGGTTGCTTCGGAAGTAGTCGCTCTCGCGAGGTGGAGGCGACGGATTCTCTCGTTGCCTTCCTGCCGGTGCTCGAACGGAAAGTTCCCAAGCGCCTAACCAGGATTCGGCGCGATATGCCGGGTTATACGCGATATACGCCGACTCGACCGCTTTCACGGTAGAATCGGCCGACAGCTCGATATAAGTTCCTCGCCCGCGACTTCCGGGGGACTGGAAATTTTACGTACGGAACGATTTCCGGCGTCTTACGTGGCGCGGCCAGACAAGCAGACAGGCAGGCAGGCAGGATCATTAAGCCGAAACGCGAGTCGCGTGCGGAAGGAAATTGCGCGTCGGCGCGACAGGATGCAACCTGACGCGCGGCGTGCGTAAAATATCCTCGCGCGAGGAAGGACAGCCGAGGCTACGATCGGATACCGGTTTGGCGGGAAACTATTAGCCGTGCAAATCGCACGAGACGACACGTCGCGTCGTCATTAATTACACGCCTGTGTCCAAACCCGTTATTTATTAGCGTAAACCCCTGGCTCGTCATAGTTCGCAGACCTTCGTCTTCGCGCCGCGGGACCGAGCTTCGCTAATGATGTCATGATTCACGCTGATTTCCGCTTCGAAAGTCTCTCCCGCGTTGCGTCGGCGATTTTGACTCGCCGATCACTTCGTCGATCCAAACTCGCCTTCCGATAGCGCGTATCATCGATCTAACCACCGTACCTTCGATTAAGGTTTACCCCAAAAAAGAAAAAAGGCTGAAGATGCTGCAATCCCGAGCGGGAAGTACTTAACGCAAACGAGATTGGATCGATCAACGTTATCCCCAGTATCTATCTTCGAAGATCAACTCGCTCTCGCGCTATTTTTACGACGGCGTTTCGCGGATTAAATTTTAATCGTCTTAACGGGAGACGACAGCGCAGTTACTTTCGCACGACCGATCGATCGCCATTTAAGCGAATAACGCGGAAACACAGTTCGTTAATTAAATGAAATATAAACTTGTTAAGGCAACGGAATCATTGTTTTCCTTGCGTCACTGTCAAACGGTTATATTCGTCGCGAGTCTCCGCGAGCGTCCTTTGCCAGCTTGACAGTTAATTATTTAGTTTATTCTTTCTCGCGATCTCCCCTATTTCTCGTGACAATGTACCGTTTGTTTAAATATCTACAAAATATTACATAGACACGTTTCTTACAAAATAACATGTCATACATCCAAACAAAAGGAACTGCAGCTGCAAGGTGTCAGTTCCTGTAAAACTATAGTCTAAGCAAAAATTTTTACGCAAAACTATTCTTCTTGTAATGAGGTGGATTAATGAAATCGGGAATTTACTAAATATTATACCAACTTTTTTACCTTTTGCGAATTAAAAGGAACATATTTATTTGAACTAGAATGCTCTCTTAATACACTGAGAAAAAAGATGTCTAAGAAATAAAAAATATTCAGTGAATACTAACAGTATATTTACTTGTATTGGTATGAAATATTTTTCAAATAAAAAAATATTTTTCAAATAAAAAAATATATATTTTCTCAAAACTTCAGCTTTCATGAAAGCAATTTTTTATTCTATATAAAGATTGAAATATTACAAAATACAAAATATTTTCTAAAGTAATTGTTTATTATATTTAAATAAAAGAATTTAAATTTAACTGTACTATTTGAGTACATAATTTAAATATGTTATTAGTAACCACCGAATAAATATTTTTCATCTTTTAGATATTCTTTCTCTCACAAGTAAACCTATCCAAAAGTTACACTTCGATTTCTTTCTAATTTGGCACAAATGCAGAAGTACAAAAAATATTTAGGTTATATTTTTTCATTTTGGTCCACTTTGAGTTTCACGAACAGTTTATAACTTTTAATCTTCTCCCTCCTATCATCAACAAGTGCAAAAAAATGCATAAGAAATAAAATTGAATACAAGATATAGGCGTTTTTGGTTTGCTGATTATAAATATGAAATCAAATGTGTAAAATTATTTATATAAATAATAAAATGTTTAAACAAAACATGTAAAAAGTTGGAAAAAAATTATTTATACAAATAATTTCTCGGTTTGGTCGAGATTCGAACCATTTTTGACAAATTTAACACAGATTTGAAATATTTCGGTTGGAATCTCAGCTAAAGAAATTTAGAATGGTTCGTATATCAGCTATACCGATTTTGTTAAAATTATTTAACTATATCTTTTACTTAATTTTATTTCTTATGCATTTTTTTGTATTTGTTAATGATAGGAGTGAGAACATTAAAAAGTTATAAACTGCCCGTGAAACTCAAAGTGAGCCAAAATGAAAAAATATGACCTAAATATTTTTACGTCTATATTTGTGGCAAATTAAAAAGAAATCGGAGTGTACCTTTTGGGTAGATTTATTTGTCAATGTAGAAGAAATTTCTATTCAAGACAACACTCTTGTATTCTTGTAGATAAAAGACGAAATTTCATGAACTTTGAAAATATTGTACTTGGATATTTTTCTCTTGGCTTTAGAAGATTTTTTTCTTGAAAGGCCGCATTTTACAAGAGTAAAATTCTCTAGAATTTAGAGGATTTCGCTAAGGATAATATCATATCTTTTTGGGTGTAATTACGTAATTATTATATATTTTTCATTATCAAGTCAAGTATGAATATACGTATTAACGAGCGATCCGAGAACATCGCGAAATTTCACGTCGCGATATTCGCGGAACGGTTTCGGTGTTATCGTTCCCAGCGCCAACCTCTTTTCTCCGCCGGTACCTTTCACCGCGAGAATGCCAATTCGGATTACGATACACGGTCATATTTATGACATCACGGCGCGCGGCTCTGAGGCGGGAATAAACGAAAGTTGCAGGATTACTCTCACTCTCGTCGTGCGCCGAACGGGGACTTGTTTCTTGTGTGCAACGACAACATCGAGAGCGCGAGTGCATCTTGCGCGTTTTCTTACAGCACGGCGTCATCGCGGCGTCTGTTTTACCATAGATGCGCATGCCTTTCTCGTAACTACTGATTACCGATGTCGTTTTTGCGCATTTCAACGTCTCATTGCAACATATTGTGACTGGACGCGCTTTCATATGTATTTTCAACAAGCTAGCAACCTTGCTCGTGCATGGCACAAAAAGGCCATCTATTTTCTAATTACACAGTATCCTTTCTTCGTAGTGCTCGCGAAATGAGTAGTCATAATACCGTTATGACCTGTATAATGAGCGACTGTGCGTATTATTTAGAAACGTCAAAAAAACTATAAAATATTCGATTGCATTCGAGCCTTCCACTGAATTATTCGCTCCAGTTGCTCCTTACAACCTCCACACGTATTATTATAATTTCTATTTTCTCTAAATTGGATATATACGTGTGAACGTGTGAAGATCACACACCTATACCTATACGCTTGATTGATTCCCAGCTCGATATCGAAGAGATATACTTTGGTATTCTGATGATAATTTGTAATGTATCTTTATTTCGCGCGCGCGCACTCTCGCAGATTTTTTCAGCACCGTTACGCTTAAATGAATTTCGTGTTTTCTTTTTATCTACATTATGGTTAGTTAAAAGAAAAGCGAGTCCTTCAGCGGAGCTAATTAGCTAGTGATATTGACTCTTTATGTTTGTCGAAATGAAAGGAGAGACGTAAAGCGCTTTGAATAACTTCCGCGAAAAAGGACGCGCGCATTAGTGAGAGTGTCTCGTGAAAAATTAATATAAAGTTAAGCCTTTCTGATTACACTGAAAACAGGTCAGGTCGGGTTAAGTGCTCAGACGCGACCGCCGAGCTTTTACAATAAAACCGTCCCACTGTTATCCAGGACATTCGCGCCGAGTGTTCTTAGAACACATTTCGCGGGATTGTCCTACAATTTTGTCGAAAAATACATTTGCATCATCACCTTATGCATCTCCAGCGTTATACAGCGTTTAAAATGTCATGACTCACCGAGAAAGCAATTCCAGCTTTCGCGCGTTCTATCAAATCGCGCCGAGATGCCGGGATCTAATTATTCTCGATCACGTGGAGTATCTCAGAACGCCCGGGCTCAATTTTAGCGGATTCTCAATAAATTAGCGCGAATTTAGGACATGCCGTGCACGTGCACACATAGACGATGTTATAAATGAAAAACGAAGAATGTATCAGTTAATATTCAATGTAGAGAGAGAGGGAGAGGCGGGAGGAGGAGGATAAAGCGCGCTACGCGGGTCTCGCTAAATTTACACGGAATACCTGAGTGCATAACGCGTTGCATGATTGCACCGTGTATGATCCAGGATACGTAAAGTTATCGATCTACGCCGTCGGTGCGTAAAAGGCCGTCGAAACACGCCGGAATTCCGGACGCGTGTGCGCACGCGCGCGTTGTTCGCGAAATATTCTTCCGCGTGCAATCGACCACAATCCACTGCCAATGCTCGCCCGGTATGTCCGCAAAGGCATAATATTCAAACGAACCGTGGAAAGTCCACGGAGCCGATCGAGCGTTAAACCGGCGGTACAACCTCGACGAGGATCGAAGTCCTTGAAAGAAAGTCACCGATGAATTGAACCGTCAACGTATAGTGGCGTACCGCTGGTGCTCGGATGTTTTTTGCACGATCGGAATTTCATATTTTCGTTCACGAGGTCACGTTGTAAATAACGTAACGATATCAAATCAAATCGCAAAATCGAGTTCCGCGCAAAATTAAGATTACAAATACTATAAATCGCGACGAATTCCACGATGTAAGTACGTGATAGAATAATTGACTTTGCCTGTTATTTCCGTTTGTTCGAACAGCATGTACACTGAGAGAAAAGAATATTTAAAAAATAAAAAAATATTTATCGGGTGAGTTCAATCTAAAATCTCTTATTTAAATAGAATAAACAATTGCTCCCATGGAAATCTAAGGTTGCAAGAAAGTGTATATTTTCATATTTGAAAAATGTTTTATATTAGTGAGAGAATATGTTGTTAGCACCTGCCGGATATATATTGTTTTCATTAAAAATTAAATTTTAAATTATTTTAAATAATCAAAAATTTTTAATTAGAATTAAATTTTAAATTTTAAATTTTTCACATACTTTTTTCTCTCAATGTGTGAAAATTATAGGTCGTAAAACCAAGAAAGTTAAAGCATTGTCGCCAATATGATAGATGCTACAAACAATTTTGCGCGATAAAGATCAAGCAGGAGCATTTTGTAATACAGCACGTAAATGGCAGAAATCTATTCTGACGCGCGCCTAGTCTGCTCCCGCGGTTCGAATGGCAGACGCATGCGAATCGCGCAGACGAAACGATGCGGAGTATGAGAACGACGTGTCGACTCTTGAACTCGGAGTTCGAAAGCCGCGAGCTTTGCGCCTCGCATGGATCGCGAGAGTGCGAAGTGCTATCTACCACTAGGGAACAATGCTCCCTGCTTTGTATTCGACTCTTGAAAAACGTAGGTCCTGTCTGGCTAACATTACATTGCAAGATATCACCTACAAGATCCGTGTTTTAACAGTCGTTACTTGAAGCTTGTCTCAAGTGAGATTTTCAAAGAGTTTGAATTTAGAGTTATAATAATAAGAGATTTTCAGTTGAAACACGATTACAAATATGAATGTCATAATTACAGATATCAATGCTGTAATTTAGCTCGACTCTTGAAAAACCCCTCTCTCTAATTATATTGCTAGATATCACATTCAAGATCTGTATTAAGTCATTACTTGAAACAAGTTTCAAGTGAGATATCTAGGTTTGAAGATCTAGAACTAGATGAGAGTTTAGATAAAAGACTTTTTTCTGGTTTAATCAGATATAAGTGTCATATTTGTTACAATTTTATTGATAAACTTGGATTTAATTTTAAATAAAAAGTATCTCATATGAAAGACAAATTTCAGATAACAGAGACAAGTTTCAGATCCCATTAATACGGATCCAAGATTCATGAACCATGAGTGAGGTTAAAATGCGTGTCTTTATCGCAAAGAATAATGTATCATATTATACTTCAGTTTCTCTTCGTTCGTCTTTTGTCTTGTGAAATTAGCGAACGCATTAAATCAGGAGAGCTCAGCGCGATACGATCAAGATAAATACCTGTCATATTTAGGTTACGCGTGAAAGTCGCTGCGATGTGGACGAATGTTGCTCTCTCGTTCAAACAAATCGTCCCGTTCGGTGTCCATATTGTCTTTTTTCTTCTCAGCGAACGGTAACGAACACGACAGTCGAGTCTCTGCTGACAAGATTACAGAATATGTTAATTCGAGAAAGCTCCGTGTGCGACGAGATTGAGATAGATCATTTTCATATTCGGCAGCTTACCTTTGAAGCTTTCGCCTATGTGGACGAATATGTTGCTTTCCCGTTCAAACTTATTATCTAGCATCCATATTGCTCTTTCTCAACGTATCATAATCAGCATATCTTTGTCTCTCTTTATCATGCAACAATCAAATCTCTACTGACAAGAATACCGAATATATTAATTCGAGAAAGCTTCTCTCGCGCAATGCGGTTAAATCCAATAATTGTCATATTCGCCTCACCTCTGAAAGTTTCGGGCATGCAGACGAGTATTGCTCTCCCGTTCAAACTTGTCTCGTTTGGCGTCCATGTTGTTTTTTTTCAGCGTATCGTAACGGACTCTCTCTCTCTCTCTCTCTCTCCCGCGCGACAATCAAACCTCTACTGACAAAATCGTATATATTAAGTTGGGAAGGCTTCTACCCTACAATTAAGTCAAATAATTGTCATATTCGCCTCACCTCTGGAAGTTTCGGGCATGTAGATGAGTGTTGCTTTCGTGTTTCAACGAATCGTCTCGTTCAGCGTTCTCATTGTTTTACGCAACGAGCCGCAATAGTGTCTGCCGCGACGTCAGTTGAACGTCTGCTGATGAGATTACCGAATATATTACTTCGAGAAAGTTCCGCGGTGAAATTGAGACAGATAACTGACATATAGACGATTTACCTCGTCGAGAGTTTCGGTTGTACAGACGCATGTTGCTCTCCCGATCGAAAGAATCGTCTCGCTCGGCGTCCATATTGCTCTTTTTTCAGTGGGAATCGTAACGGACTATCTGTCTCTCTTTCTCTCTCTCTATCTCTTTCTCTCCCTCCCTCCTACTTCTACCGCGACGACCGAATCTCTACTGGCAAGATTACCAAGTATATTAATTCCAGAACGCTTCTCGCGGTACGGTTAAGTCAAACAATTGTCGTATTCGCCTCACCTCTACAAGTTTCGGACGTGCAGACAAACGTTTCTTTCCGTTTGAACGAATCGTCTCGTTCGACGTCCATACTGCTCTTTTTCTCAACGGACAATGGCGACATCGCGACAGTCGAGATTACCAAATACGTCACCTCGTTCCCCGTGAGATCGGGGCGAATAATTGTCATATTCGGCTCACCTCTGAAAGCCTCGGGCATGCAGACAAATGTCGCGTTCCGCCGTTTGAACGAATCGACTCGTCGGGACGTGACCGCCTACGCAAAACGGCCGTTCGGGCTGGCTAGCCGAACGCCGCCGAGCACAGCCGAGTTTCGCCGAGCTCGCTGAGAGGACGCGCGAGCGGCGTCGGGTGTGTACGAAGCGCGCCGGTGAGAGAGCACGATCGTTGTTCGAAAAGTCAAATTTTTCGCGTGTGCACGAAGCGTCGAGGATCCGCGTGCTAGGTGTGCTCGTGTTACACGGACCCGTGGGCCAGCAGCAATCGCACGTACATCGTGAATCTCGTCCTCGAGCGCTTCCAGTCGCGAATCGTCCACAGCTCGGCACGTGCCGGCAGTCTCGAGCGAGCCGGCGAAAATCTAACCTAACCTTCAAAGGCAGCTGCGTACGGACAGCGAGGCTCGAGGTAAGCGTAGGAACTTTCGTGACGAGAGACGGGAGCAACGCCGACCATCTCGGGGATTTCGTTAAGAGCTCTCTCGCGATCGGACGACGTCGGAGTAAGAGGCGTGCGAGAATATACATTTCTTGCGCCGTACGTTCTTTCATGGTGGTGTTCAATGTCGCGTCTCCCCGCGTGCCTCTGCCCGCTGTGTGTACGCGCGTGTATGTGTGGCGCGCGCGTATATGTGCGCGCATTTGTGTGTATTTACGCAGGCTTGGAGCGTGAGACCTCTTTTTATGCGCGCTCTGTTTGACGACGTCGGATCGTTGATTATGTTCGTTCGAATGTCTCTGCGAGCGGCGAGTGTTTAGATAAGCTTTCTTTCACAAAATACTTCCCTCGCGTCTCATTCGTCGACCCGTTCCAGTCAACATCGAACATCAGCCACATTGCGATGCAACGACGTGTGTTGTAATGGCGTTTACATATTGTCGAGTGCAAAATTGTAACTCAGACGTAATGATACTCGATATGTTGGCTGGAGTAAGATTCCGCCAATCTCTCCAGCTACACGTCTCGCGAGGTTTGAATCTCGACGGTTTGCCGCGTGTATGTGTGTATATCGAAGGTCTCGATAATTATTGTTCTCGCTCTATCTCCTCTCTCCTTCCCTCTCGGTTAGTTAGGAAATAAATCTATGCTGATCAAATACAATGGCATCTCGACTCTCTTTCTCCGACTATGTACAACCGTGACTTCCAAGCATGTTGATACACAGTATCGACAGTGTTGTCATCGAGACGAGTACGCCGATTTATTCTATATCTCAATCTAAACACTCAGATGCGCAATATATTTAACACTCAAGCTTATCTTCCGTTTGCAGGTACGTAGTCTGCAACTTCCTCTGGGGCAACATCTAACTATTCAGTCAGGGAGTCCTGGGTAGTCGGCAACGACGGGTTTCGCGAACGACTGCGAAGCCGTGTTGGTGAGTAAACGAAAGCGATATACGTTCCATTAACAACGAATTCCAAGGACGACTCGCGCGATGTAATGGCGCGTCAGGCCGCCCGGTTTCCACGTTTTTCTCTATTCCCCTGCGTGTCTCGGGAACGGTGACGATGGCGATGACGACGGCAGCGATGTCGATTCCGAACGCCTGCCGCTCGAGGAAACCCGGCAAAAAATCTTAATTTCTTCAGCATGTGCGCCAGAGGTGACGGATCGCGAGCGATAAACTCGTCCCTCTCTCGTCCACGGCGTCGGCGTCATCGTTCTCGCTCTCGCTCGTTCCCGTGTACATGCGCGGGTGAGACGTGCCTGTGTGCATGCCGTGCCCGCGTGCATGCGTGCGTGCGTGCAGGCGGCGCGCACGAAAAAACCGCCTCGGTTACGCTCGGACTCCGTCTCCGGCGCGCGCTTTTACGGCCTTAGCGGGAGGTTCGGTGTAAAATCGGCCGAGAGAGCGAACGCGGCTGCCGCCGTTTGTGGCACGGCCCGAGATGAAATTATGGGCCGAGTCGTGTTGCAGAGAAAGCACACGCAGTCTCGGAAATTATTATTTTATTACGGCGTCTCTCGGCCGGATGCAAGTGAAACGACAATGGGGCTGCAGCGACAGATGCTACGTACCGTTACCTTCACTGCACTTTTCGCTAAGGTGACCAAATTTCCCAGTCCTGAATTCAGGACATTTCATAAATATGTGAAACGAGGGGAAGGGGATAAAAACATTCGAAAATTATTTGACAATCATTGAAAATGATGATAAATCGAATAGCACTCGAAAAAATTCAGGACAAAGGGTAAAAAATCAGGACGTCTGGTCACCTTAGCTATATATGTCGAGAAGGGAGGAGATTACTCCGTAATAATGTACTTACGATATGTCCTGACGATCGCACGTCATTGTTTTCGGCACTTCAATACTTATTTCCGCATGAGACTCACAGGATACAAGTGAAAGACGTAGCGTTATGTCTGTGGCAGTTGCTCGGCATGAAAAGGTCGCAGACGCGCGCGCTGTCAATCACGTACACTAAAAGTTTATTAGCGCACCGAAAGTGCCAAAAGTGCATGAACGTGAACGCGCCAGTGATACGAATGAGGTCGCGCGTCTACAACGACGCAATCTACGGCGGACACCTTAACCACTTGCTCGAGTTAGGGGCTGAGTACAATAAAAGGAATAAGGAATACTGAAAACAAAAAGTAACGCTATTCCTCTGTTTCTCTATTCTGCGTTGATAAATTAGGTTTCATGTTTTAATATTGAATTATTCCCTATTCTCTATTTCCTGTTCTCTATTCTCGATTCTCTATTCCTTATTCCTTTTATTGTGCTCAGCCCACTTACTAACCACTCTAGACCAATCGCGTTCGTTTCGCACTACAAGGTTGTCATCGTGGTTATTCAATCTAGACGTTGGTAATGAAACGCGCGAAATGCTCGATCTTTTCGCGCCAAGCAGCAGCCATGGGCACACATCGATCCACATTGCTCCGCGTTTCTCGCATCTTTTATCCATCGAAAGTGAGTCTCGCGCGTTAATAAGTCTCGGGAATGTTGAGAATAGCGATGTGCGATCGCCGGGGCGTATCGTGAAGACGTCATTTGTAAGTAATCTTCTCGTTTCCCCTCGCGATCTATGCGGCCGGTGCTTGTCGCGACGTGTCGCGCCAATGTCCCTTACATTTGCTAAAAACATCGACTCGCTCAAGTAGCAATAGAATCGGGCGATCGTCGGATTTATTGAGTGGGAATTAGAAATGCGATGACAATCAGAGAGAAAGAGAGAGAGATGCGGAATATTCAGCCGGTTGTGTTAGCTTATAGAAAAAGAAAGACGGAGAGGGAAGTATCTCATAGAGCGCGTTCTTTTCGGCCGCGGCACCGTTCACATATTGGTGTTTATTTTCAGCGCGATTCAAAAATCGCGCGACCATCTTGATTCTCGATCTTTCTACATCGTGGACACATCGATCGACATCGTTTCGCATTTTACGCGTCTTTAATCCGTCGAAAATAAGTATCTCGCGTGGAAATAAGTATCGGAAGTGTCGAGAATAGCGATGTGTGATCGCCGGGGCGTATCATGAAGACGTCATTTGTAAGTAATTTTCTCGTTTTCCCTCGCGGTAAGGTAATCAGATTTCCCAGCCCTGAATTCGACACATTTGCAAAATGACGTTAAGATATTAAATTACCGGGAGCCGGAACATATTGAAGGAAGGAAGGAATTCGGGACACATAAATGTGTGAAGCGGGGGGAGGGGGGTAAAAGAATCCGAAAATTATTTGACAATCATTGAAATGATGACAATCAGTGTCCCGAATAGCACTCGAAAAAATTCAGGACAAAGGGTGAAAAATCGGGACGTCTGGTCACTTTATTTTCGCTCGTACCGCTCACGTACAGTCGACCGATTAAATGTAGCAATATTTTTCTTCGACGAGTTTTGCAACACGTTCCGTATCCAATAATAAAACTCCTAATAGGATTTCCGTGATTATCACATCATTCACATTGTGAAACAATAATAGGAACTCTATAATTTCTTTTTAATTACGTTTATTGAGGCAAATATATTGTATTGAATTAATCATTAAATTTATGTTATATAATAACATAAATCTATTGTTGCATTCATGTAGCAATAGATTTACTAAAAGCTACATTTAAATTTTCGTGTTACACATGACGTGACATGTTGTTTCAAGTAAAAATTTCAATAATTTTTTTCCCATTCCTTTCGTATTTCTATTTCGTCATTTCATATGATAAATACATGAGCGCCATGTGAGAACCGTTCATAATGAATGTAGTCTTTAAAAATCGACCAATGAAATTGCTACCAAATTCACGTACGCCAGTCTATCTGGGACGTGTCTCTTGGGAATTACTGGAGAGAACCAATTCTCCCGTTGGATACACAATGCGTTACAAAATTTGTCGAGAGAAAAAGCATCGCGACCTTTGATCAGCTGCGACTCCACAAAGAACTGCTACTCGGTTAAGTTCCGTCCAATTAAAATTGATAATTTCGTCTGGTTAAAATTAAAATTAACTTTCTTGGTCGCGCCTATCCTGTTCTTTCTTTCCTTCCACGTGTTTTCTTCAGCGTTTAAGAGGATTAGAGGAATGCGAACGGCCGGTTTCTTCTCGTTTTGGACGCCGAGGATAAGCTCGCGATCGGTCGGATGATAAATGACGGGCGGATTTACGGCCGTCCGATTTTCGTCAGTCGAATTGCGTAAAAGGCACGATTTGATGTAACGAGTTGCGCGAGAAATCGGCCCTGAGGCGCGCGAGAGACGCAACAAAGCACGTCCACGTAACCTTGGTACGTTTCCGTGGAGAGAAAAATCGTCAAAGCAGCAACGGCCACTTTCGCTCTCGTCCGGCCGATACACCTCGATTTCCCCTTTACTTCTTTTTCTTGCGACTCTTCCTGCGACTCGCAGCGACCTTGCTGCGAGATTACTCCAAGTGAGGAGACGGCGGCGGCGGCGCTTGTGCTCGTCTGTTTGTACGACAAATATTTAACGATCATAACGATAATGAATTGAACGAAATGATACAATTACCTGCGCGCTCTTCCCACCTCTGCATTTACAAATATTCCGTTTCATATTTATTATATAATCATTTTCTGACCATATGTGTATAAATTATATATCGTATAGTATAAAATATTTATTATTGAACTTACGATAGCTGCGATATGTATATATGGTGGTGGTGCATTTTCTCTTCTTTCATCTTTCGCTTAATATGGAGAGCTTCTCTTGGCGATTTTTCTTTAATGACATTATCGATACATCAACTGGTATTGATCACTAATCTATTAGTCAGTCAGCATTTATGTAATCACGAATAATTCAATCGATTGACGGAACTAATTATATAATCACGTCGTCAGAGTTTGAATAATTTCATCAATCGATGTGATTATTAGTGATTTCATATATGACTTATCGATTGATTGATCTTGATTGACTTGCCGATTATTTTGGTCAAAGACAATTTTTATCGAGTAACGCTTAAACTTTCATCGATTAACGCTACCAATAGTCTTAAAATTGAGAATAACGAAACCGAATAATGGTCGTTCTTTGTTCCTTTAAAGTTTACATGAAATGTTCAGAGTTTGAAATAACACTACGCGCGCAGAGAATGTTATAGTATAAATTACTGTGGCATTTTGTAATCGAGAAATAGATCGATATTCTGCAGTAATTCACTTTCCTTTTATTTCAAATGTGCTATTTAGAAATTGAAATGTACTATTGTTATGTTTTTCTAGCGAGATCTATTATGTTTCTAACGAAATTTCTTAGCATGGACTTTGCTGACAATCTATTCCTGAACTATTATAAACATAGTAAAATTAAAGAAAATTTATACGAAAAAACAGAAACTATGATATTCTCTCCGTATGTGTGTATATTTATTTATTCAGTAAAATTGCATAGATCTCGAAAGAAAACCTGAATCGCATCGGTCTTTGCGAGAAGTTTATCTCATCGTTTTTATCGGTAATTCTGCTGAAATAACATTTATTCGACGAGAATTTAATGAATCAATTCTACGTACGCCTAAGACATCTAACACGACATATCAGTTGTACACCGCAACAATTTCCGTTGAATAATCATAAATTGTTAACGCAATTTAAACGTTACCACATCTGAAGGAATACGACCGCATCAGAGAATTCTTTCTCGACATTTTCGTTCGGAAACTATATTTACCTTGCTCATAACTTTTGATATATCCGGGTCTGCGTTTGAATTAAATTTTTGCTGATTTCGCTGCGCCGTATAATTTATAAGAATTTATTTCTACTACCGGTTCACATCTCCAATTAGTTCTTGCGTGTCTCATTAAGTTTCGTCTGACATTTTGCTAATTTTGCACTCAATCACATTTCATAAGTATAGCTTAGTTAATTGCTCAATAAAGAATAAAACCTCTGATCGGCGCGTGTCTTTGTGAGATGCGCATTAAATATTTCCTGCCCACAAATACAGGGTATCCCAAACTCTCCTCCGCAATTTTTGTAAAAATGTATAATAGATTGAAATGAACTGAAAATGCCTATATCGTTTTGCGATATTTGCAATAATGGTCGAGATATTAATTAAAAAAGATTAATGAATGATTACGCGCGATATGGTAGATGAGTTGTAGTGGCGATGTGTACTTGTACATTAAGTCAAATTAAATAAAAAACCCTTTATCATTTTTCAAATAATCACGTAGATTTTTAGTTATTAATAAAAGAAAATTGTTACATAATTGTGTGCGATAATGTACAAATCTTCTTTAATATCTAAAAATTTATGCGGTCATTTGCAAAATGGTAGAGAACTTTTTTAATAATAGGAGGAGAGAGGAGATTATTCTACCACGAATAATCGCGCATGATTATTCATCAATCTTCTTTAATTTTATTACCTCGAGATTTATTGCGAATATCGTAAAATTGTAAGGGACTTTCATATATGTTCATCTTAAATCGTTCTACATTCTCACAAAAATTTCGAAGGAGAGTCCGGGACACCTTATATAGCGTTTGTGAGTTCACGCATCGAAATAGAAATTCTCAATGTACGGGTAATCTAATTTATATGAAATAAACGCGATAAAATGTTGCGCCGTCGATAATAGTGTTTAATCACTGCACGCGGAATTCGATAAAATCACTTGAACGATTCGAAAGTATTCTTTATAAATGTTAAATCGAACAGTTGACTCGAGGAAACGATAATCGATAACCCGTTCTTCTGGTGGGTCGCGCTTTCCGTAGTTTCGTGCTTTCCGTGTCGTCGCAAATTAGAAAGCTTTCGGTCGAGTTGCCGGGACGATTAAAGTTTGCCGTTTACATTAAATTTGAGGAGAGCTTCGTCGAGACGCGGCGTATGAAACGCGTACCGCATGGGTTCCCATGTTTTTATCGGAGCTCGAATCAAAAGCTCAGCGAAGCTTATTGCATACGCGGGAAGAGAGGAGTTTGGACTTTACGGGCATAAATTAATAACTCGTCGAAACAGGATTTCATTCGTCCATCTGTTTCACGCGCTTGATTTATCTCGGATTTATTTCGGCGGAATTTGTGTTTGAAGCCGATTATCCGAGATGTTAAATGTTTTTATTAATTTCAAGGAATTTCAGAAAGGTTTATCTTCTCTACAAAATTTAATAGATCGTAATTTTTCGATGTTGATATATTTAATGTCAATGTTAGATATTTGAAAAAGAAGGAGAGAGAAAGAGAGCTCTGTTTGTGAATAAAGTTATTTCAAGTTTTTTTTCATTTACACATTCAGAAGTGTAATTTGAACGTAGTTGAAACTAACGACAATCTTTGAAAGTTCATAAAACTTTTTTTGTGCATATTTATTAAACACACGGAAAAGAAAGTTTGATTGGACGAGTCAATTCCTGGTGAAATTTCTACTGAAATTAACAGAATTAACTCAACCCCTGTGAAACCTTGTTATAATTTCTGACTGAATTCTGATAATTATAAACGTCCATATTTCGCCAGAATTGGTTAACCTCATTCGACTTTTGTGCAATCGTAGTGTTTGGGAGAAGAGGGGAGGAAATCCGAAAAGTAAAAAATTTTTCATTTTCTATTGATATATTTTTTCCAATGTTTGACGTAATTAAATTGGCCGGCCATTATTCGGCGATATTGCCGTAAAATTTGCACGATTTTCTAGCCATTCAGCCGCGTAATTTCCTGCCCATTCGTCAGCGTCCTACTTCTTCGATACGTTCATTCTGCTCCATTCATTCGCGAACCTACGCGTGAATAAATCCCGTGGTTCTTTCCGGCGGGGTCGCGAGAGGCGCGCGCGCGCGCACACCAACGCGAACGAGAAGACGTTCCAGGGAGCGAAATGCGAGTTAGATTAATCGTCCTCATCTTCTCGCTCGCGAGCATTTTCTCGGAATTCCCCGGTCTCATTTTAATTGCACGATTGGATGAAACGACGAGCAGACTCGACGCAGCCACGTCGCTACTCGATACGTCGCTCGCTGCAACTCTTTGATCGTCGATCCATCTGTACGTCGAGTCCTCACGCTAATCATATGAAACTGAAAATTTATCTTTATATCCACGACGCATGACGTTCGCGCTGTCGTTAACGGATAAAAAAGTTGTAATATTCATCTGCCGGTGAACGGTTACTCCCTACGGTGAAATAAAGTTGTTGCAAGAAGATTGATTAGGAATCAGCGGCAAATTACTCGTCGACCGTCTCCCGCCGACTCTCTCGTCGCATCTGATTTTCCGAAAATTCTAACTGGCGTCCGAGAGCTCCCATTAATCAATAAAGAGCCGCGGGAGATTAATAGAGCCGATTCTCCATGTGGCGCAAAATATTTTAGGATGAGTCGGTTATCGTGTCGGTCCAGTGCGCCACGCGTTATTCATCCGTAGCCCGATAAGGGTGATAGAGTACCGAAGGCGGGCTGCTTCTGCTTCTTCCGCTATATATTCAGAAGACGTCCACATACACACGGCGACGGCAACAAGCGCGTCCAAGTTTTTTATGGCCCGTACCGCTGGCCGTCTACTTTCCATTACCCGCGCCGTAATACCGTAGGAGTTAATGGATCGCCGGTAAATTCAGCGTGGCTCTTTTCTTCCGCGGTTAAACTGAGCCGGCAAAATGACTTCGGCCGCTACGCGGAAACGAACGGATCGAAATTTCCGTGATCGTCATCGGCCGGCGCTTCCGCGATTTTTATTCGCGAATCGCTCGAAAGTAATCAACGTATTGACCTTTGTAACTATCGCAGTTTAACTGCGACGTGAGTTGTACCGCTCTTGCTTCGCAACGTTAACGTAATGCAATTCGAGTCTTTAAGTCCGCGTCTGCCTTCGAGTTAATCCGATTTCCCTCCACGGTAGTCGTGAATCAAGGTATCTAGGGAAATTTCTTTGTACCCGAGTCTGTGCGATCGTAAGAAGAAATTCCATCAGACTCGATTACAAAGTCCCTCGGATAACAGAAATTTTGGCTACTCTCTAAATTTCTCGGAGCGACATTTCAGTCGGAAAATAAAGAGTGACTATTGAGTCACTCGAATATGAATGATTTTTCACTCATGTAAAATGAATTGTTTGCTCTGAATATTTCGAATGAATATTTCATTCGAAATTGAAGATTGAATCTGACCGTCCATCATCGTCACAAGAACACATTCGCTTTAATCGATTACAACATTCATTCACTTAAATTCCACTCTAAGGTTGGGTGAAACACTCATTGTTGCGATTATGAGTGGCAACATTTTCACTGTTGCTTCAAGTGAAAATACCGCCATTTTTCATTTATATGGACTGAATTCTCCACTGTGAATAAAGTGAGTCGAATGAATATTTTCACTTAAAGTTGAAGGATTAATCTCATGTGCTACACCGTCACAGGAACATACTTATATAAAATCAGAATCTATTCTAAGTTTTAGTGAAACATTCACTCTTGTGATTTCATGTGACGGTGAAAATTTCATTTTCACTGTTGCTCCGAATAAAAATACTGCGAATTTTCACTTGTCTTGAGTGCGATTTCATTCCAAGAAACGTTGAGAATATCTCTTGGTTTGTTCCTTCATCAAAATAGTACCGTAATCGGCTTCTTTCGTTTATACGTACCGTCAGTTATTACATTCCCTGATCTCAGAGTAATACGAGGGTTCGCCGATTATCTCGCGCTCATAATTATATCGAAATGAACCGACATGATTACGCACGGCGTCCAAACGAGGGTACACCCGGTATAAGGAACGCAGACGGCTCTTGGCCCGTGGACTGGCCGACCAGCTGCTCCTCCAACGAAAAAGTACAAGTCAGCTGTTTTCCGGCATGGCGCACGTCGTGCCGGTTCCAGACATCCCGATGGATCCGCGGACGGAAAGACGGAACGAAAAGACGAGCGACGCGTCCCTTTCATTTTACAAGGCCGATCCCGAAAGCGAAGTCGATTTTGTAGCGTACATGCGACGCGTCCATCGCCACGTCCATCAATGACAGCCTTCGCCCTGTTCGCCATTCGCTATCGGGAAAATTGGAAACTTTCAAACGAATGCGTAGCTTCAAAAGTGGCGTCACGCGTGCCAAAATAATTTCAGGTGAGGTAATAACTGGTTATGGCGTGGCCATCAAGCGTAGAAAAGCTACCAGAGGGAAAGGTTTGAAGGGTCTCGCGTACGCGGACGAGTAAATATACTTAGGAAGCAGCTGCCTTCATGAAAAGTCAGCTGTTCCCTGACGCTCGCGTCGGTTCGTAGCACACGCCGATTAGAGTATGATGGGAAAAAAAGTATGTACGTATATATCGAGAAATAAAAAGGAATTAGAGTGTGGTCATAGCGCGCGTAGTTGGCAATGAAGCAGCTTGGCAAACACCACTTCTCGATGTACTACTGCAAGTACTATCATGAGATTCACTATGTAAAAATAGTTATGAAACGAGGAAACATTAGTGACTAATACTTAGGAAACATTACTGACGGAAATATGCCAAAATTAGTATTTTAAAATATAGAAATTTTTCTCTCTTTCTATGCTCATCACTTTGTATTTCACTCAAATGCACAGAGAGAATATTAAAATCTTTTTTTATATAAATTTTTGTCAATTTTACTATGTTTTTGATAGTGCAGAAATAGATTGTTTCTTGCAGCTATTAATCACATTTTTATTTGATATATGCTGTTTATATTTTAGAAATTAAAATGTGTTGTTAGAACATTTGTTATGTTTACTAGTTTACGAAATTTACAATGTTCCTTAGTAAGGTTGACTTTACTGATAGTCTACACAATCTTACTGCTAGAAACATGGAAAAGTTCATTTTGCTAAGAAACATAGTTAGGCTAAACATAGTTAGACTAAACATAGTAAATTTTGTTAGCATTATAACATACATAGCAAACTTCTTAACAATTCACAGTTTCTAAAATATAAATACCACATATGAAATGAAAGGAGTTACTGTCAATCTATTTCTTGGTTACAAAATTCTATAGAAATTTGTACTATAAAATTTTGTCCGTGTAGTCACGCAGAAACCCGTTAACACGAAACAGAAAATAAATGACACTACATGAAGAAAATGGTCAAAGTCTGAAAGAAATATTCTAAGATCCACGCTCATTTCATTGTAATGCGCGCGTATGATTATTCTCGGGGCATAATTCTAATTGCGTTGTTACCTTTGTGTGAGATAAACAGACCTCAGGATCAGACGGTCACATTTAACGCCAGACGTGCGGTCGGCACACGAGTCTTCTCATACGTGGGAGATGCATCTGCACTTGTTCAATTTCGCTCTGTGCTCACCTTTTTCCCGGCCGTCTCTGAACACACATCCCGATGATTGTCCGGCGAGTTGAGAGCCGCTGTCCTTTGTACCCATTTGCCTGGAACGAAACGGAATGTAACCGACCAGAGAAAATACGTAGGGTATGTTCGTTGCGTGTAACGTCTCTCGGATCCGGAGCAGGTGCCCCTCGCTGCTCGACCGGGACTCAGGGCCGTACAGCCATTCTTCCGACGCAGGCAAAAACTCGTTACGCGTGTCATAATTTAACGCCCGGCCAATCGGGCGATTTGTAACGTTACTTTGCCGCTATTGTATGTATTTTACGTTAACTTAAAATCCAATGGAAGTAAACTTGGCTACATTTTGCTCTATAAAACACGTCAGATGCGTATATCCTCCGTGTTCCGTTGTTTCTATATGTGTTTCTATATGAAACACAATGGAGAAGTTCAATAAGAGTGCGCTCATGGCTAAACGTCCAGAGATTAGAATTTGTTTCCATCTGTCTGCAATATTGCCGGCATTAGCCGACGGAATGATTGGAAAGTCACGCGTGTGACGCGAGTTAATATCAGCTTCGTCTATCCGTCACGCAAATTCGAAATTCATAAAAGCAAGCGCGGGACACGAGAAAGTGATGAGATATTTCTTCGTTATTTCCGAAATTAATAAGCAGCTCGGCAAATTCCGTGCCCCGTCGATTGTTCCGATAAATTTCAAACGTATAAACCAGCTTCTCATAACCAGCTAAATTAGCTTCTCATTTTCAAAATAAAGAAAAGAATTAGAGAATAGTCATTATATGTGTGTGTGTGTGCGCGCGTGTGCGTGTGCGTGTGTGTGTAGTTAAAACTCCTCTTAAGTGAGATGTTCAGATTTGAGTTCAGAGTCAGATGATAATTTTCCAGTGGAATCGCAATCATACTGTCACCCCTTCCCCTATATGATATTATATATATTATATAATATCAATATCATAATATAATTAAAGATTTTACTCTAAAGAAAAATCTGAGGATTTTTCGCATGAAAGTTTCAAGTGGCAACTATTAATACCTTTAGTTATTCTTCAAAAGGTTTTAGAGTTCTCAATCACGATTTTAGAAATATTCTGGCGTTTGAAGCAATCAAAACATTCTTCGGGATGTCCTAAGAACAATTACAAACCTAATCATATCTATTTTCTTTTTCAAATTTTAGAAGTGAGAAGTTAATTGTATGCAGATAACGCACAGCAGTTTTAGAAGAAAAGTTGTAAAAAGTTCTTGTAAAACCGGAATCTCTCGTGGAGTTTTTCTTTCGCGTAAACGCGATGAAATAATGACTGTGTTATCGCGACGGTGTAGCGTAACGACAGAGACACCCTTTTCGCCACGAGAATACTCCCAGAGTCCTTTAATTTTATGCCCCCCTCGAATAAGAAAGTGTCAGCTTTCATTCGTCATCGCCCTTTCGTCGTTACGACTCTGCCGACATTTTTGCCGCCGAACCGTCGGTTCGTTTGCGACTGTTCTCCGCGGATTTTCACCTCCGTATAATTGATTCGCCTCATTTCGACCAACGACTCCCTGACCTCTCTTGTCGTGCGCGATAACCCGCCTCTCAAATCCGCGACGAGAAGAAACCCGGCTGTTTGTCTGTCCCGACTTTCTCGGGCCTGTTTTCTCATGGGTGTCAGCTCACGTGAAATATTCTCCCCTCTGTACGATAATCTACCTACCTTGATAGTATTTCCTTACGTCACGAAATAACATCCGAGCTTGTGCCAGGAGCTCGTGCGCGCGCACTCGAAGGAAATCCCTTGAAAAATTGCACGGAGAGCGCGCTCCTTTTCTTTATTCCTAATAAACGAAAGAATCTGCTACACGATTCACGACACGACGAATCTCATGTATGATACATCACGTTGGTACATTCCGCGCGTATGTGCGCGCGAATAGCAGAGTAAATGAGAGGATAGATGTGTTTGCGCAAGCATGCGAATTTTATCATGATATTGCCACGACATAACATCATCTCCATAATACATCTTTGATTTCGAGCAAAAACTTCCTTCGCAGCGGTCATTATATAACGTGCCGTTGCAACATTGTTTTCCACGTTACGCTCCACGTGCGCGAGATGATTCTGCAATATTTCATGCACTCTCCGGTTTCATAATCGCGTTTGCACTTCATTACCTCTTAATCGCGCAACCTTCTCTAATTATATCGCCGGTGTAACGATATTTTGATGGCTAACAATCGGAAGCGTCGGCGTAAAGAGTGCAGTCGCGAGTAATGCGCTCATGCTGAATTATCGTGCACGGGGCAAAAAGTTCGATTGCATTAGCTTGAACAATGGATGAACCAAACGCGTCTTAGTTGAAAGGAACAGAATCTCTGGTTCTGAGGAGAAGTTAAGGAGGAGCACAAATCAATTCTAAGGAGCAGAAATTTTTATCTATATTAGTAGCTGCCATTTGAAACTTGTCTCGTGTGAGATATTCAAATTTTCATTTAAATCCAAATGAAGAAATTTTAGTTGAATTATGATACATGACATTTATATTCATAATCGCGATTCAACTAAAAACTCTCATTCAACTCTGCATTAAGAAGAAGATGATTTGAAGACTTATTTGTGGGACATAAAGTTTATTCACAGAAATAAACTTTATTTCATGGAAATTTAGAAAAATAAAGTTTATTTCTGCGAAATAAACTTTATATCCCACAAATAAGTTTTTAAGTCATCTTCTTCTTAATGCAGAGTTGAATGAGAGTTTTTTAGTTGAATCACAATTATGAATATAAATGTCATATATCATTTACTTTATTATTGACAGAAATAAACTTTATTTCATGGAAATTTAGAAAAATAAAGTTTATTTCTGCGAAATAAACTTTATATATGCCAGAAATAAATGTTCAAGTCTTTTTTCTCAGAGTGAATTTAAATTTGAGTATCATTCGAGACGAGTTTCAAATAATAAGTGTTAATACCAGCTTTTATTTCCTCCGACCAAAACACATTTGGTTCGTTCATCGTCGAGTTAATTCAACCAGAGACTCTCCGTGCGCGATGCATAGACATGTGTGAAGCGAAATAGCAGTAGCACGGTAGGATAAACGCTGCGTTGCTGTGCCCGACGAAAGGAAAGCAAAACCGCGATCCCCACGCAAACAGAAAAACCGCGACGCGCAGGAAATTTTCCCACGGTGAAACATTCCCTCGCAACGGCCGGGCATAGTTTTCCTCACTATCCCTCATCTTTACCTGCGGGTTACGCGCCCGATGTTCTCATGCTTGCATCAGCCGCGGCCATTCCACAAATGATTCGCAAAATACATATTGTTACAAAGTTCCACAACGTTAATTCTTGGTCTAAGCACAATTTTACATCCTCACTCGATACTCCAGATTCAACGGAGTAATACCACTTAAAGTGATAATTAATACTTTACGTGCAGTCATTATGAACCGCGAAGTGCATCGATTTACAAGTTAAATGAGATTTCAAGTTAAATGATATTCTCTCTCTCTCTCTCTCTCCCTCTCTCTCTCTCTCTCTCTCTCTCTCTCTCTCTCTCTCTCTCTCTCCCCTCCACTTTCTCTCTCGTATCTTTTCGTTGTAAAGCCACCGTTTTTCGCTAAACTGCATATTTCGTAGGGGAATAAAAGGGAGTCTAAAATAACAGCGGTAAATATATTATAGAGATCTTCTGTCTGGCGTAAAATGCGATATCGCAAAAATGTGATGGAGTTGAATGACAGGTCGTAAACCAAGGGAGGAAAAGCCCTGGAAGACAATATGATAAGGCGTCACGTTTTATTGCGGTAATAGATAGGGGTGTTATCGATCCGTCGGCAACTACACTGTATCATAGGTTATGGCATGGATAAACCTGTATTCTCGGCCCGTAATTGGTTACGGTTTTACGTTCGATTGTCCAGCTGCTGCTTCAGTCCTGCATTATTTATCGCAAGGCGCCGCACAAAATGCGCCTGTGTTGCACGCTTATCGACAAAGTGGTTATGTCGATTCTATTACATTTATTACTAGCTGTGCGCTGACGTCATCGACCGCCACGGTGAATTTTCAGAATCATCCCGGACGACGCGCGCGCGCGCGTGTATGTGTGTGTGTGTGCATATGTGTATACCACAGTAAATTAAATTCTCGCGCGCGACGAAAAAGCACGTCGTCCCGGTCCTCCTAAATTTTCCAGCAGCGAATAGATACTCATCTCACATGTGCCCTGACATTACTTCCATGACGTATGAACCGCCGGCGGCTGCTCCGAAATTCGCAGATCAAGATCAAGGTTATCGTCTCGAACGTCGAGTAGTCACGCGTGCGACAGATCGATCGTTACCATCAGCGACTTCTTTCGATCCGGCCACCCGTTATGACGCCAACGGGCGCCGCGTCGCGTCGCGTCGCGCCGGGTTGATGCCGCACGATGAGGGTGTTGCGCGCCGTCCAGGAGGGCAATGGGGGGAAAAGGGGGAGAACACCACCGGTGATGGCGGTGGTGGCGGCAACGGCGGCGGCGACTGCTGTGATGGTGGTAGTGGTGATGGTGGTGGCGGTGGTCGTTCGAACACCCCCACCATTCACCGTGGCGTCTCGACGCCGTGGCTCGACTCGGCCTCCGCCGTCGGAGCGTCGTCTCAGTTACCAACAGACCGCGCGATCGTTCACATCGTCGCCGCGAAGCGTGAGAGGGGAGAGAGAGAGAGAGAGAAAGTGGGAGAGAAAGAGTGTGTGAGAGAGAAAGAAAGGAGTGTGTATAGCGTGTGCATATATATATGTATATATATGCGCGCGAAAGAGAGCGAAAAGGAAGGATCAAAATAATACGAAGGAAAGAGAGAGAGAGGAATCGGGGGAGGAGGTACTGAGAGAGGAAGAGCGAAGGAAGGAAGGAAGGAAAAGGACGAGAGCGAACTATGTTACGAGTCGTCGTCGTCGTCGTCGTCGTCGTGCCGCTCGGTCTCGCCTGAACAAAGAAAGATTCTCCCTCGGTTCTCCACGTCGAGGGTCGTTTCCGATCGACGAACCGTCGGGATCCTTCCTCGGGCGTCTTCGGTGCGGCTCGTGCACTACGAGCGCGCACGAAGCGGTCAGTCACGTAGCAGCGGTCGAGCCGTGAGGAACAAAGGACGGCGGCAGGATCAGTGCGAGAGAGACGAAGAGTGAGCGGAGCAACGAGAACGGTGTCCCGGCGTCGTGCGCGCGTTATTCCCGGCAACGTTGACAACGCGATCCCAGCGAAGGCCAGTGTGCTCAGGCCCAGATCAAGCGAGATCTCTCGACAAATCCGGCATTTCTCGCGCCGCCGAACGACGCGATACAATTTCCCGAAAGAAGATACGAGTTTCGCGATAAAGAGGTGAAATCGCAACACGTTCGCACGAAGCCCGTCGCATCCACGATCCGTGTGTATTGTGCGTTGTTTTTTGATTTTTTTATACTTTTCTATCCCAACGATCTCCAGTGTCGAAGAAGTGAAAGGGAAACGAGCGAGAGAGATAGAGAAGAGAGCAAAAAAGGTGTGGTAACGTACCTGCTCGCGTCGGGCGTCCTCCGCATTGTAAAGGACGCGATTTGTGAGTGAAAAAGGGATAGGCTGATGTATGGTCGAGAGTCGGTAGAGCGCTACGGTGAAAGAGAGACGGAGAAGGAAGCAGATCCGGATTTTCTGGCGGTATAGATACGATTACCGGCGCGACACGAACCGGCGACCTAACCTAACGACGACGACGGCAACGGTCGAGAAGCGCGCGCGAGAATCTGAGAGCAGGATCTCGGGGCGCGTGAAAGGAAGAAAAGAGGAAAAGGAAGGCGACGGGACGAAAGTGAAAAGGGAACCGTGTGGTCGGCTCTTTTCCGGCTCCTCCTACGTTTATTTGACAACGTCGTTGCTTTTGTGTGACATGTGCCACAGAGTGAACTGCTACTGAAAGAAGAAACGGTAACCTTTGGCAGCACGCGGATTATCCTCGTATTTACGGTGAGTTTCTCTACGTGTAAAATGCAGTTTCGTAGGAAAACCCGAGAGTTCCAAGAACGGAATGATGCGCCGTTTTCGGCACGCCTAGAGGATTCCCCGGGGTGCACGAACAAAATTATGCTCTACGGGATGTCTGCTTCTACCTAGAAATAGTGTTAGATTGTTCGAGGAATTTGCCGGTCGATCTTTCCTCTCGAGGAAAACCTGAATTCCACTGCAATAAAAATTCTACTTAAAAGTGCGTGTGTATATGTGCGTGCGCGTGTGAATCCTATAAATGTTTATATTCGTTCTCTCTTTCTTGCAACATAGTAAAATTACCAATTTGTGGTGCTATTTAACGTTAGGGTTACAGGGTAATTATCAAGCCATAAAAGTAAGAGTGGGTACGATGGCCTCAGGAGCTATAAAATTATAGACGGGCAGGATGATCGCTTGATAAAGAAAAAAAACCTATATATGTATGCGTATGTATACATAACAGTAAAATCTCATTTCTCGCGCTTTATATATTTCGTAGAAGCTTCAACGAAAATTTGTTCATCTGACGGTTGGTGTTACAAGTCGAAAGTCACTAGACCAAATTTTGGTTTCTCGCCGAATGTTCGTTCTCGCGAAATACCTCCAGACTCGTCGGAAAATTCATCACGCCGAGATATTTCCCAACGATCCATCGCCCGCGTTGTGTTTCCCAACGTGCTCGAAAGTCCGACAGAATTCTCGGGCCGTACGTCACTCCCGTCGACGCGACTTTACATTAACATTTAGTAAGATCAATCGAGAGACATCGTGTTAAGTTCCACGTATCTCCTACGCATTAACACCTCGTTCGTGCCTCTCGCATTCCCCATTCGCTACCTTGCGCACGACTTCTCAATGACGAAATTCCACGGCGGTGTCTCTTTTGATGGTTGAAGAATTCCTGGAAACAGTGACACGCTCGAATCGCTCTTTCTCCCGGCATGTACTCCGTATATTGTCGTCGTGGCCATAATCACGTTTTCCTCGCTGAACGATCGTCTTATATGCGCGGCCCTGAAAGGAATTCCACAGAGCTTCCAGAATAGAGCGTTGTGTGTCGTGTGTTGGAGCGTGCTGGCGAGAGCAGGCGAGCAAGTCGTCGCCGATGTTTGTGTATCACGCTGCTGTTTATTGCTCCTTCGACTGTAAACAGGAGCGTTTACGCGATCGGCAGCGTGAGTCCGTCGGTTCCTCGAGATACGCGTATAGCGCCGCGGTATACGCGATCGTAAAGCGAGCGATTCAGAGTTACTCGCGAAATTGTTTCCCCCGCCAGGCTTCGGCACCAGCTGCCCAACCTCCCTCCCTCCCTGCAAGCCCTCGGGGAATAACTCTTGTACCGGTTTGAATATCCCAACGGACTCTGGTGGTGAATTGAAGCATTCGTATGTGACGATACATCTGGTGTCTCGTTGAGAAAATCTTACGTTACAATTATTTTATTAATGCCCTATTCTTTCTCTCTCGAACCCGTGACAGCTTCATTAACGAGACTAAGTGGCCGAGTGGAATATTTGGCTAAAAAGAAGATGTCGGATTTCCCTTTGTCCTCTTCGCCTCTTTCTCCGTCAATCGACACGAGGAGTACACAGTTCCCCTTAAAGTCACATAAATCTAATGTAAAGACTGTCAGTCTGCGTCGCACTCTCACGAAGAGTTACGAGTACGAAAGTTATAGTCGAGACGGCCACATTTAGCCCCTAAATGCGCGGTGAGGACGCGGGGCCTTTGAGAATCGCCGCCGCGTCACGAAGTTAACCGCGTTTGTCGGCGGACGCGTTTGCGGAGCACCGAAGGAAGGTTAATTAGACACCCGTTCGAGAGCGACGTTCTCCGCGCGCCGTTGACAGTGGTTAATTATTCAAAAGCACGGTCCGTGCGTGTCGACACGATATTTCGGAATTGCCGCTTCCGGCAGTTTGCAATTTCGCCGACGACAGAAGGTGCAAATATTGCCGCGGGCTGCGCCCGAAGGAAGTGACGTACTGGTTGTATAGCCGGTGTTTGTGTCGCGTGTAATCCATCGAATATGACCCACGAACACGAGACGCGAGTTCTTCTCATTCGGGATTCAATTAGCGGCATGTTCCACGCAGGGTCGCTGGAGATACGACAGGCACCGTTTTCTCCGGGGTTGCCGGCGTTTCCTGGGTATCGATCATGTATCCTTTCTCCTAGTGCGAACCCGTGAAAAGTTGCACGCGCTGAGGAAACACAAAGCAGTTGAATCGACAAAATCGGCGATCGCACGTCTAAAGAAATATTGTATCTGTCGAACAAATCACGCGCGCTGGTGCAATAATAAGTTGCGTTGATGCAGTTACTGATCGAATCACTGAATCGATTGATACATAATTTATTATAGCAACTATACAATTCGTTCAATCGACAAAACGTTTATTTCAATGAATTTCGTTCGTTCAAGCAAGGTCTCGCTTTTGAGCACCTTTTTGTCTCAGTACGTGAAAATTTTCATTGTTCCCATTATTCGAGAAGTTACGTGATCGCTAAAGTTGTCGAGTTCACGTGAAACGTTTCAACTGAACTGCCTGAACTGGCGCAGACTGGTGCAATAAGTTAGAGAGAGTGAAGCAAAATATATTTGTCTCACTTATTAATATATTTGTCTAACTTATTGCAGCAGTCTGCACTAGTTCAGACAGTTCAGCTGAAAGTACAGATTTGTGATCGCTACTCTGGCGAAAACAAGCTAAAGTGAGCCGCAGCTAGGCAACACTGACGCGCACGTTTTTCCAAAATATTTTTTAAAATTCTCGCGCTCGCAGCTATCCGCGATTCGAGCGCGAAATTAAACGAACGGTACATTGATTTCCCGACGCCTCCATCGACGGAACAGTGCTGGAGAAAGAGAGGACAATGTATGGGTCGCGGAAAAAAAGCGGCAGGCAGGGACGGGAGATGGAAGGAGAGGGAGAAAGAGATGAAATTGCGAGCAACGTCAATTTTCCGTAGGACAAACGAATAATTAAAATTCTGTCTCACGCGTTGCCTCTGGAAATCAAATCCCGGCGTTTACAGCCGCGCGCGATATCCATCCCCTTCAATTTTCATTTCGCGTTCTAAGTCTACGGCTTTCCCGACTGATAATGTGAGGAAGCTCGCGAATCGACAATTAAATGCACCTCGCACGTGTGATTTATCATAGCAATTAGGATTGGGTTACGCTAGTCACGGATTATCGCCGACGAAAGTAGTTTTTATCTGATGAGATAATTGAATGTTGATGGCAAGAGCAGCAGAAGCACGCGCATTCCTCGAAAATCCAGCAGCTATCTCGAAGAGATAACTAATTTCAGGGAAGAGAAGAACGCTAATGAGCTGAAAGTGACCGCGATGACGTGAAAATTTTGAACGCGTCCGATATAAATTTGAAAAGAAAATCACTTAACGTCCGACGTAACGAGGGACACTCAATTATCGTTTCGTGACACGATAATCATATTAACGTGGATGTAGAAAAAAAAGAGCGATGGAGGTACGCAAAGCCATCATTATTACCTTTTATTTGTCGCGTTATTTCAATCATCCGATAATACAATAAATTATTCTCTCGTCGCTGCTATAATCAATGTTTCTTTTGACTTAAACTGATTGAAAATCCATTTCGATGATGAACCGAGTTTTACACTATTGACGCGTTGAACAGAGAGTTCACGCGGAAATTCTCGGACGCTCGCGTGGACGAAATCGCCAAACAGTGTGAGTAAAGGTCTGGAAAAATAAAATTCCTAAAAATAACAATTTATCCGAGCTATTATACTGCCGCATCGATTGAGCGCGCTATAAAACACTAGTAATTTCGTGCCATTGTGCGACGTTCGCGATGCTTAAGATAGGAAGTTTTCATTGCGAGATTTTCATTTTCTCCGTTTGTATTTTTGGTTTAACGATTTTTTGCGCGCGTGCGATCAAGCAGAAAGTGATGGGTCAGTGTAGCTCAGGATCGGTGATATCCGACGAATTGATAACGGCTCGTTAGGCTCGCTGACAGTTCAGCATCGATTTTTCCCGACCGCTTACTGGCGAATGATTTCCATTGAATAATATAACGCGGTTAAATTTTACACGACGAAATGTGGCTTATCGCTCAAGAACCGAACTGTTCGAAGCATTCGAGCGACGCATTCATAACCGGTTTTTAGCCGATTCTACTATTGTGTAATGAGGTGATATTATTTCGCAAAAATTGTAATTTTACGCGACTGTCAAAGTCAGCTATGACGCGCGACTGTTACTCGCTCGAATTTGACATCTTACAGAAGAGTTAACACACCCGCACACAGAAGCGCGTACGATCCGCAGTCTGCAGTCGTGTTTGCTCTTTACTCTGCAAAGAACAAATTCGCTTCCCCGAACGTGACTTGAACGCGCGCCCGCGCTCTCGTGTTTAGTCGCGAGCGAGTCCACGCAGGAGTGCGTTAATATTTGCAGCGCGATAAAGCCAACGCATAAATACCCCACGTCTTCTCCGGTATTAAAGTGTCATTGCGATTAATGCGTCATCGCCGGTGTGTGAGCGAAACCGAGCGTAATCGCTTTCCGTTACGTTAAGGTTTCAGTGACGTGTCGACGGGCGCGCAACACATCGCGTCACCCGCTAGGAACGACTACGTCGTCATGGTCGTCTTCGTCGTTGCCGTTGTCGTCGTCATCTTCATCGCGACAGAAACAAAATACATTTTCTATAAATCGCGCATTGTTTCGCTTGAGAATAGCGCGAACACCGTAGAGCAGATTAAAGGAGACGCGTTACGTGACGACTTGAAAGAACTGACTCACTATCAGGTCGTTTTTTGCTGTTGCGAGTGTCAGAAGTGATTTCAGCAAATCATCAAAATCCATTGGAACTCTTCTAAATTACTCAATCATCGCGGTCGCTGGTCAAAGTTCCATCGGTATTATGTACGTAAATGATAGATGTAAATCGCACATTATACTTCCAGCGAATTATCGTTCACGTCACAGTATCGAAACATGCGATATGAACCTTTCACAATCTACCTGGATTGGAAACGAGGTGAACGATATTTTTTGTTGAGGATATCTTATTTGTAGAAGCAGCATGAAATTCAGTTCGCGGAGAAGTTTCACGGCAAATCAACGTTCCACGCGCGAATTATTGACCGAAAAGATGTAATCTTATTCTTTGCGAATACCTATCCTCTTATATATCCTCTTATATGTGACCATAAAAGGTTTCTTTTTAAACCAAAAAGGAAATATTCCTTCATCCCAAAAAAGGACTCCAGTTGCATGGCATTTATTATTGTAGGTATTGTAATCCTATATTCTAAGCGAAAACTCTTACCAAAAGAATATTTTTCTTCTATTGAAGTAAGCTATTAGTCGAAAATATAGTAGATATTATCCAGATTTTTTCCTTTCGAATTATGTAAAATATGTTTACTTAAAGCAGAATGCTCTTTTATTAGAAGAAATTTCTGTCAAGAACAAGATTTGTAGACAAAGGATGAAATTTCTCTAATTTTAAGAATATTGTAGTCAGAGTATTTTGCTTTTATTTTTAAAAGAATTTTCTTAAGAATTATATTAAAAACAGGAAGAATTATATTATAGACAATTAGGATAAACCACACAATTATTGACATTTTCAGAAAACCTTGTTTCTCATGCAACTAGCATTTTAATCAAATTTCTGCACTATTTGATCCCAAAAGAGATCTTCACAATTAGAATAACAATTGTGGACAAGTGCCGTTAATCGTAAGAAAATCTACCCTGAAAATTGATATTCCTCTTTTTAGAAAAATTCTCTATACTATTCTAAACGTAAGATTTATTCCTCTTCTCAGCACAAGATTTTCAAGGAATATCTTGAAGACTTTTTAGGACGTAAAAAAGTCCTCACAATGTTTTTGAAACATTCTTGAGAAATTTGGATTGTTTTGAGAGGAAATTCTCAACACAAGAGGAGAAAACTTCCTCTCAAAACAAGAAGATTAAATCTTATGTTTAGAATATTTTACACTTGGTGTCTATTTTAGAGGATTTTTCTAAGAACAAGAATATCAATTTTTCATTGCAGGTTTTTCTAGAATGCCAGTGACCAAAGAAAATACCAACAATTATGTAGTTTATAGTATATTTTTTGAGACGGGAGAAGATATATACTCGAAGGTCAACTACTAACGCGTTAATCATTTTCATGTTAACTACATTTCAAACATATTCAGGCGAGGCGCGTAATTATACGTATCGCGCGCGTGTATTCGCGAATATCCGAAACCGATTTGGCGTGAAATTCCGGGAAGATCAAATAAAGCGGATGCGTAAAAGCCACGAGAATACCGAACCGGGGAGTAATTTATTCGCGAAGTTCCGCTCGTAATTTTATTATTCTACGCGCATAGAGCGTTTGTCTCTCTTCCTCCCTCTTTCTCTCTCAGATGCAAATCACTCGGTCGATGTACACTCGGGCGTGCGATCGGGATTGTTGTTAATTATACTATTTGCGGCGCCGCGGCGTCGAGATTGCTTAAGTACGGGTTACGTTTTCGAAATATCACGCGTCACGTTATTAGCATAATAATATATCGCGCTCATCGTACGAATATCTCAAATTGGTCCATCAACTTTCGAAAACAAAAAACGCGCATGCGATGCGCACAAGGTTTGGAAGAGAAGCAAGAATGTATGTGTGTGTGTGTAATATGGCTTCGTATTTCGTTCGCGTTCAGTGTCCCGCACTATAATGTTTATAATCATCACGTTTGCATTCATAATGATCGGCTGGACGCGCGAATAGTTGCAGTGATTAGTTTTTCATAAATTAGAAGTGCGAACGAGATCCTCCTAATTGCCCATCGATTGGCCTTATCTCTCGTGGGACACAACTCTAAATGAGCCGCGATATGTATCTCTGCCATCTGGTCTCTCTCTCCTCCTCTCCCTCTTCCTCTCGCGAAATTGATATTAATTAATATTTTAAGCGCCGTAATCGAGCAGAAATTTTGGAGCTACTTTCGATCTGAACTTTTAAATGTCTATATTTTGAGGGATCAGTATATGTTTAATATACATGGGAAACTGAAGTAACGCCTTTAAATGGCAGAAAACTCACAAAATACCACTTGGAGGGTCTAAAGAGGACTTTTCGCCGAATCTAGCAAGTTAAATAAAATCGAAAGAAGTCGATGCAAGATTTTAGAATATCAAAATAGAATATTGAGGTTGAAAGAGGAGTCAAAATTTTGACTTGGGTAACGAGATGAAGTTAAATATCAGTTCGCGCGAAAACATATCGGTCGTGCAAAAATTCGACATCACGCGAACCTCGCGCAACAGGAACCGGTTTTTGGAAGGCAGAGAACAGTCCGTTGTTGTGTGTCGCGTCCAATTTGTTGCTACCTCGCATTTAAATTGGCCTTAATTGATTTTTGCCCGTCTTTGAGACTATCGGTTCTTTCTCAACTCGGCAGCGACAACGAGACTTCTCCTCTCTTTCTTTTCCTCTTCCTTTTTCGTGTTTAAGAGCAAGCGAAATTCGTCGGGCCTGCCATCGACCGCAACGTCCGTCGTCGGCTCAAGTCAAAAAGTGCGTGACGCGATTTTGCGAAATAGAAGCGCGGCACGTCTAATTACGGGAATTACCTTGCACGCGAAACCCGTTTCTGCGACGAGCCGCGCGTGCCTTATTTAGAGTCGCGCGCGCGACACCGTCCGTGTGGACGTGCCTTAAGCAGCGAAAGTAAACGGGGCCCTGGGAGCCTCGAGACTCTATTCCGGCAGCGGTGAGTTTTAGCCGGAGACGACGGGGGCATATCTCGCGTGCGGGAGTTAGACGATGGCCGTTTACCGCTCGCATGTTACATAATTACAAGTACGAAGCAGGGAGACCGATCACGCCGTGTCGGGCGCGATAATGGCGTAGGGCGACTTGTTTTGTTATCGCGCGGAGGAACGTCTTTCCACCAGAGGCATTCGAAACTTGGCCGGGACTCATGCAGCTTCTACGCGATTGCCTAACCTTCGCGATGTCTCAGCAAATGGAGATCTCGGCAAAAAGCTAAATGGTGATACGTCATAATGCTTCATTATGAACCGAAAAAAAAGAGAACTCTATTTGCTATTTCCTGCAATTCTGTATTCTAAGCGAACATTTTTACCGAAAAAATACTCCTTTTCTAATAAAATAAAATCTACTAGAAATCTACTAGATATTATTTTAATTTTTTTTTTCTATCTTTTTATAAATGAAAAGGAGTATATTTAGTTTAGGTAAAATGCTCTTGTATTAATAATTATTTGAGCGCAATGTAGTGTAAAAAGAGGGAAAATATTTGAAATATTTCGTGCTCTCTCTTCTTCGCTCTAGAGCGAATTTCTAGGATTCGTTTATTCGATATTTTCACCGTAAAATGATAATGGAAATCCCAGTGGAGATAGTAATATTTACTCGGCTGGAAACGCGACCGTTGTAAATTCAACTATAAATATTAAATCGCTTATTTTGTGTACCGATAAAGTTTACTCTTACTCGCGTGGAGCGCGTCGTCGGAATAATCCAATTCTCGGCAGGGTTTATTTCTCACGCATTTACGATTCTGTTTGCGATTTGCGTCGCGCAACGACAATAGCAAATTCCTCGCGTATTTACGACTATTAGACGATTAATTATCCGTCGATTAACATCGGCAACTGCATTCACCGTGTGTTTAACGTTAAACCTAGTCGGGTTTTAACAATATAATGCGTGCGTGCACGCACATTCGCGGTAAATACAGGCTCGAGGTAGACGTGTTTAACGTCGAATCGAGGCCCAGCTCGAGAAGACAAATGTGCGCAATTCGCAGCGAATTTCCGTCCGTGACGCAGATAGCGGACAAATTCTCAATATATAGAGGCCGTCCGGCCCCGATTATAAATGCGCCGTTATCAGCCGTCGTTCGTTCGTTCGTTCGTTTGTTGGTCGATCGGTTGGTTGGTTGGCTGGCTCGCCCGCGCATCGGGAACTCGCTCCGCTGCAAATAGCATCGACTATGAGACGTGCAATTGTATATTTGCCGCGCGTCTAATCGAAAAATCATGAAAATAAAGGTGGATTCCCGCTGGGAGTCGCGAGTCACGCGCAGCACGGAATATACCCACGCTCGATATTTGTGAAATTTATACGCGTGCTCGTGGATATGCGCAGTCGCGAAGGTGCGTCGGAAATCATTTATCCCTTAAACCTCAACGAAGCGTTGCTTGTTTGCAGTTGGTTTGTCTGAGAAAAAATGATGAGGTGTACTTTTACTTGCAAAGACGTAAACGTTGGATAAAGATAGGTTAACATAAAAATAGACTGCAAAATCGAGAATTTGTTAGTGCGTAAAATCTAGAATATCTAAAAGATCTCTGAGAACTAACTTTCACATCCTATCCTATCCTAAGTACTTTTTCTTTCTCTTTCTGTAGCTCAGGAGAGAATATTATAATTTATTTTTTCATCTAAATTTTTCACAATTTTACTGTATTTCTAGTAATGCTGGAAAATAAAATGTCAGTTAGATCTGTCTTTCTCAGAAATATAGGAAATTTCATTAGCAACATAGAGCATTTATTGTGTTGTGTGTTTTTAGTAGTACACTTTGGTTCTCCTAAGATATAAATAGTATATAAAAAGATGAAAGGACTATGAATTACGGTGGTTTATGGATGTATATGAATGCAGTTTATGAATGTCAGCAGAATATCGATTTATTCGTCGGTTGCAAATTCCAACAGTAACTTTTACTATAAGATTCTCTTCGTGTGTAACTATTAAAAAATCTACTACACTAATTACGTACTAATTGCGAGAGGATATTAGACGGATCAAGATGGTAGCCGGTTAACAAGTAGCCTATACACACGGCTAATCACCGTTAAGCCGCTCGAGTTTTTGTCGCAATTACGTTGCATAACTGCAATGTGGAGCGTGGATTTTCCTGACGTGCGTTTATCGCGTGTCATTCTCGACGCGCATGCTAGTCGATCTCTGTTCTATTAATGATTTAGGGCAAACGCCGAGGTTAAGCTCGAGGGTTAATCCTTAACTGATTTGCGTCTCGCTGCGTACAGTGCCACCGAAGATACGATCTTTGTTACACGTCAGAGAGAGAGAGAGAGAACGACAGAAGGTTCGGTATTATATTCGACGCGGCGAGTTTGTCAGTGCAACTGTATCAAACTGCATCCAAACGACGATTAATCTTTTTCACCGTGGACTGGCAGTTCCTCCAGTCAGCATCGCTATCGCGCGCTCGGTCTACTCTGAATATACGATCAGTCAGCACTAATGACTTAATTAAAAGACAGCATTGATCTCCACTGTGTGTCGCGTATCGCGACACGGGAAGTACGCAAAAATCGCTCGTGACTAGTTAGACAGCTGTAGAAGTACTGCAAAAATTAACACAAAAATTCAAAGATTAACTCAAAGTCCTTCGCTATAGACAAGCCTGAAAAACGCGAGATTTCACGTACGACGACACACGAGCGTTTCGTTTAGCGCTAAGCGCGTCAATGACTACTCGGATTTAGGCGAGCGACGTCGGGCCATTGTGAAGATCGTGGGACTTAATCGCGTCGGAGAGTTCGCCTCTCATGTTCCATACACTTCGATACTTTGGACCTTTCTAACAGCGGCATTTCGCAAGATCGTCTTCTCTCTTTCCCCTCCCCCCCCCCCCTCTCTCTCTCTCTTTCCGCGTCTCGTGGCATCATACGAACGTGAATATTAAGGCTCCTGACTATTCGTCGCGGCCATATTGGATCGCAACGTCAGAAGCGAGAAATGACATGCTGAAAATTCTTGCATGCCATTTTCAAATAAAAAGACATTTGTATGAAGGAACACTTCAGATCGCTCGAGCATACTTATAAAACAATCCTTTTAACTTGACAGTTAATAAATGGCCGTAAAATGAACGTGGCAAAATTATGAGGAAAAGTAGGTTAAAGAGGAAGGTCGCATGTCACGTTAATTTTACAGCTTTGTTTTTATTGACTGTCGAGGGAAAGGGATCAGTTTTCGCAGCATTTTACAAGTATGCGTTCAGAAATGTTCTTTTATACAAATGCCTTTCTATTCGAGAAATGGCACGCCAGAATTTTGAACATGCGTTCCCTCTCGCTTCTGACGTCATCAATCCAGAGTTCCGCAACTTAGGAGCCTTAAGACCCGTCTATGTTCGTTGCAGCGAATCGATATTTTAAAAGCAAACTAGTGAACTTGCGCGAATCAATGAGAATGAACGGCATTGTTCGTGCTTAACATTATACACTTTCAGGACTGCGAGAAACACGCGGTTATATACGTGGCAATATTTTTAATCGAATTAAATTTCTCTCACTCACCTTTTTACGCGTCTATTTTGAACACAACATATTACATCAGAACACGTTGTCAAGTGATTATCCTCGGGAGAAATGTCTCGGCTCAACATTAACGTGTCGTCATTTCGATTAAGCGCGGTGATTCGGTAAAATTACGCAATATATATGTAGGATGCGGTTACACAATAACAACTCATTAAGAGTACGACGTGGAGATAAGCGAGGCGGAAAAGATCCTGCGATATAAATACGAGAGCGACCGTTAATTTCTTGCTTCATTTCAACGCAATCACCGCGCGTGTGTTTCGCGCGACTTTTCCACGGCCGCCTTTTTGTGCACTTTCGCCCGTTGTGTGTTGTCGGCTCGTGCCATCTCGGCAGCTTCTCGATCTCGCGAGAGTGAAATGCCAAAGTGAAAGGGTATGTCTTCCCGTGCGTGCTGTTACCTCACAACTCGTTGTGCCGGTTGTAACTACTATTCGAGAGGAAGTCGTTAAAGCCACGTACACGTCGCGCATCCGTCTCTATCGAACGTCACCGCATCTATTTTTCTCTCTCTCGATCTTTCTGCTCTTTATTAACTTTCAGTAATTACAGATTCTCAAAAATATAAAGTGAAATTAAGTGAAAATAAGTAAAGAAGAACTCAAGCGAACTTAATTCCCGCGAAAACTGCTAATTAATCTTTGCATAATATCTGAGGAAATTGCAAGATTCAAATTCGTATTTTTAGTAGCATATCGAGGGAATTACTTATAATTTTGCCATTTCTCAAACAAAATTACATTTGTATACATTAATTTTATAGTTCAAGTAATAAATTTGAGACAAAATTGAGATATGTGTATGTGTGTGTTTGCGTGTGCGTGTGTGTGTGTGCATGATATTATTACATATAGGAGCAATTTTTTATATATTTTAAATGCTTCATTCGTGCGTATTAAAAATAGCATGCTCTTTTTCAAGGAACGTGTATAAAAAATGCCAACATCTCAAATATCTCGACTCTCGGATGGTCCATCTAATGGCATGAATAGTTAGGTAATATTTCAATTTGTATGCACCCCCGTAAACTTTAATGAACCCTTAAGAAATTCATTTTGCCTTACAACCTCAAGAAACGGATAAGAAATTCTCGTCCAATTACTCGCATGAAATTGCCTCGCGTTGCAAGATACAGTCGACAGTGGTCGACTGTAGCAATTGCTCCGATAAAATGGTGACTCGAATGATCCTTCAAGGCTTTGGAATCTCGAAATTAACGTCACATCACGAGAGAGAGAGTCCCACGATGCGACACGCGGTCCGATTGCACCATGTGTTAAATGTCAATTACACGAGAGCTAACGGTTCGTTGATCGGCGTGGTCGGCCGATCGTCGTCTCCGTTCGACTCGTCCGGCTGCGCTTCTCGTAATATCGCGTGCACGTTGGCGTAAAAAGGGGCTATCGCGTTTAGTCGCAGCCGAGGGCACGCTGTGCTCTCCACGCGTGTTCTACATCGGGCCACGTGACGTGACGTGTGCGGAGCCGATTCGTCCGACGCGAGATCGATATCGCACGCACGGCTCGCGCGCGTTTGCACGACGGTCTTTAACCCTTAGCGGCACGAACTGCTTTATTCGTGTGGTAGTGGTAGCGGTAGTGGTAGTAGCAGCAGAGGGTGAATAAAATCGAAACGCTCCGACGCGCCGAGCTTTTCCCTCGAAACCAACACTTCGAGTAATGCAAAAAAAATTTCCGTTTAATTTTACCCGCGGAATTTATTATCGATAATGAAAGGGAGAGAAAGCGACAGGTATCGCGAGGCTCACGGAAACGACGATGTAGAAGTTGAGCTGACATGTTGTATTTGTTATCTTTTATAAGTTATACGCTATACGCGCTTATATGTGTAATTATGCAAAAGCTAGCTTCAGCGTATTCTATATAGAGGAAGCCGGGGCTAGATGTCCCATATTTCAGAATGTTGGAGTTACAACTTCTCAGATAACCAATTGTTACGACTGACTGTACAGACATGAGAGACAGCCTTCTTCTACGTGTTAATAGATCCTGTTACCGTATGTTTTGTATAACCAGAATATAAACGTGCAGCAACGTGGTAATCTTGCCCTGGTATCGTTGCTTAACTTAACTTGATTACGATGAAAAATGTCAATAGAAAATTTCAAGAGACTTGAAAATCTACATCACTACTACAAAAACAGTTTTTCCTATTTCTTAATTTTATTTTGATTTTAATGAAATTCAGGGAAAAAGTATCATATTCTAAAAGGACCATCTCGCGCGATCTTGTACTCATTGTTCTTTTCAAGATAAATATTAAAAAAGCACATGAGCACCCCTGAGGCCATTTAAACTCGGTCTCCCTTACTCGACGCGAAGGAAGGGATAGAAACGAACGACGCATTTACGTCGTCTCACAATTTTATACGCAGTTTCTGTAAACAAGCGATTTATCAGAAACATACGTGATAAGGCCGGAAGGGATGTTAGTAATAGCGTGACGCGCGAAACCGCAATGTAACATTATCTGTTATTAGATATCCGGGATAGCTGAATTTATGCCATAATTTCTATGAGCAGAAACACGAGATCAAAACACTTATCGAGAGCGTGTATCTTTTTGTAAGGTTCGACGTTTTTTCCCCCTAATTGTTTTTTCATGACTCGTACACGGGATAATTTAGTTTCGCTAATTTTGCGCGTACAAACAGGAGTAAAAATAATGAATCTCGCGCGAGACTTTCCCACGATCATTGGAAGGTTGTCGTGTAATATGTAAATGCCGTTTAGTATAACTTGTCTCTCTGGACACGTCTCCACGCATTCTCGAGAGTTTCGCTCTCTTCGCGGGCAATCCACGGTGACTGAGAACGCTCTTTCGATGAATAGAGTCGTCAATGACTCTCAGCGAGGTTAAAAGTCGAAAGTTCTATGAATGGAAGAATGACTCTCGATGGTCGTTCATTTGCGGATTTTGCTGTGAGTAGCGATGCTAACATAGAGCATCATTTATCGGGCGAACAAACGAAATTGAGAACAATTTTCGTTCTCAGTGTGCACTTCAGAGCTTTACTCGTCGAGAGTGGCTGCCGATAGCGACAACCTCGAGAAGACGTCCCAGTTTCCTGTTTATCGCGTCCTTGAGAATTCTATTTTTCCTGACAGTGATTCTTGATGATAAAAATCTCTCTTTCTTTCTTCACCTGGGAAAAGTTATCAGTATATTCTAACAGACGTCCATTTCAATGTTTACTCTCTAAAAGCGACTTCTGACAAGGTCTTTATTGTTCCTCAGTCACACATATATGAAGATGTATTATAACTTTCATAATACATTCTTTATTTTTTTACCTACATTACCAATATCTTCTAACAGATGTTCATTTCAATGTTTACCCTTTGAAAGCGGCTTCTGACAAGGTCTTTATTGTTCCTCAGCCACACATACATGAAGGTACATATCATAATTTTTATAATTCAGCATTCTTTATTTATCTACATTATCAATATCTTCTAACAGATGTCCATTTCAATGTTTACCCTTTGAAAGCGGCTTCTGTCAAGGCCTTTATTATTCTTCAGTCGCACATACATGATATTATAACTTTTATAATTCAAAATTCTTTATTTATCTATATTTAGTTTCCTTGCTCTATACGCTTATTTCCCCGGTCTTGTGTGCCGTGTCACGTCACATCGTGAATATCGCACCACTATTTCCCTATTTTACGTTCGCCTATAAATGTGTATTCTTATCGGCATAATATATTTTCGCCGTGCGTGGAATTCTCCTCGAAAATATAAAAAAAAAACGTTCATTTCCGCGCGTATCTTTTATTACAAAGTTGAAATGATAAATTGACATTCCGCGGTGGCAATAGCCACCGGTTTCTCCCAAAGCGTGCTTTATTCAAATCCACAAACATATACGCGCAAACACACATTGATCGTCGCGAGGTGCAACAGCCAAAATGCACGCACTCCTCTCATAAAGTTTCCACATACAATTACGTGACGCCCGCTAACTTTCCTTTCCTTCACTCGCGTAACTTCGAGGTTAGTTAGACAATTTCTGTAGCAGCGGCGGAGGCAGACGTTAAAAGTGAAAGTATAAAAAGCGCGCGCGCGGCGACCACAGCGAAGCAGACTCCTCTATCTTCCTTTCTCTTGAATTTCTGCGACCGAGTTTGCCTCTCTATGGATCTACCCCCGAAGCGTACTGACCTACGCGAGGTCGTAACGAGCCGTATTTTCACTGCGCACTTCACCTTAAATGCGATTCCCTTTGAATCATGTGTGAAACTTAAATTGAAACATAATATGCGCCGTCGTATCGATCGATTTCAGGTCAGACGGCCATTTTCGGGTGCTGTCTCACGGCCTTTCAGTTACGCGTCGACGGTGACGGCGGCGACGGCGCCGAGGAAAACGAATCCCCGTGTTTGCCTTTTATATCGCCACGTACGGCGTATGTGTCAAAGTGCGCGCGAGTGCATTGTGAGCGCAGTTCTCGCCGTTACATCAATATTATGCCGTGGCTTCCGTACACACGGGGAACACACGTGTTGTACCCTTCGAGGAGTCTCAACGAGTCCCTGACGCATAACAGATCATTGCAATTTTCCGATTAACGGTCGTGCGCGCGCGAGAGAGAGAGAGAGAGAGAGAGAGAGGGAAAAACTGGGTTAAGAACGGCCGCGCATCGAGTCGCGCGGCCGGTTGATCGATTAATCGCGAACCAGTCCTTTTTAATCGGCCGGCGAGGCCGCGCCGGACGCGAATAAAAGGCGATCTCGCGCGCGTGCAGGATCCGCGCGCGCGCGTCCCACGCATACGAAATGCCCGACTATTTTGAGCCGCGAGAGCACCATCAGAAAACCTGCCATGCGTCCATCATTTTTAACGCTTAACGCCCGGAGCTTCGGGCTACGCCGCACTCTTTGCCCCGAGCGAACGTTTCAAGAGGTACGCAAGAAAAATGGTACTTTGGCCTCTAAAGCGGAGACAGCGCGCGGATCGATACTGCAAGAAGGTCTTGTGACCGCGATAAAAAAAAAAACACCATTTTCGTGCGATACGCACGGCGCGCTATCACCGTCGGCTGATTGGCCATTCAAACCCGCGGCCGATCGAGCGCACTCGATAAAGTACGTGTCTGACGCTTCACAAATTGCGCGAAACTTTCTAACACGTCGTGATCTGGGACGCGACTGCTTGTTTTCGCTGTTGTATGGACACTCCGGTGAATTAAGCCCTCGAGTGGGGCGTGCCCGGAAAAGTTTCTTGATAAAATATTGTCTAATTCTTGACTGCAAAACATCGAATTCTTTTCGCTTAAGCTATTGCATTTTTTTTAAACTCACGGTAGATACAAATGAAAATTATATACTACATTCAAATAAATATACTTGTTTCAAGTGTTCTATAATTTTTTTTTAAATACGTACTAAATAGGTTTTCTAAAATTTGTGATGAGTATATTTTACGACTATCGTCAAGAAAATATTCCTTGCTGAAGATAATTATTACTTAAAAGAGGGAAAGTAAACTGAGTAATTGTTTTTCTTAACAACAGAATGGTATTTTTCTGTGTGCATATATTTTACATTCTATTTTTTAAACTTCTTCAAGAGAAGGTAAAAATAAAAAAAAAAACTTTATAAAAAAAGTCTCTCTGAAGGGAATTGCGCAGTCATTTTAAATCATCACTTCGAATTGTTATTCGAAGCGAATGAATCGTGGTTTTCGTTCGAGGTATATTTACTGAGTGTACTTTAGCTGAGAGGAACGATTAAATGTTGAGTTTAACGTCGTTACGAAATTAATCATCGCAGGCTCCAAGATCGTTCGACTGAAAGCTCCGAGTGGAGGAAAGTATGAGAGAAGACCAGACAGACAGAGAGAAAGAGAGAGACAGAGGGAAAAAAGAGAAATTCAGAATTAATAAACAATGGAGCAATAAATGCGCGCGAGGATACACTTCTGTTCGCGTGGAAAACTGTCGCGTTCTTTCGTAAGCCGCTCGTAAGACCGCGAATATTTATGAATCATAACATTTCATTGCGCATCGAGGTTATCGCGCGAGGAAAAACATTCTTTCTCTTTCTTGCAAAAAGAAAAAGGAACCTATCATAGCCTTCGTTGAACGTTCAGCGTTATTAAAAGCGTAAAACGACCGTTCTCGCGGACGGTCTTTCTTTATCCTCTCAGGTAAACGCACGCCAAGAGAACACGTATCTTATTTCTGCGAGTTGAGAAAGAAGAGAATGCTCTTTGTGTCAACATCTTAATGTAGAACGTTTTTGAAAGGAATCAAGCCGAGGAAACGGAGATTAAAGTGCTCGCACTTTGGTGTGTGTGTGTGCGCGCGCGCACGTACGCTCGCCCCCGCCGCTGCATTTTGTTTTATGCATTAAAACTTGGTTGCTTCTCGCTCCTCCCTTTCTCTTGCGCCTCTTTTTTCCTCTCTACCTCTATCTCCTTTCTCCAATATGTAGGAAGTGAACGTCTTCTTGGCGAAATTCGTGGATGCGCTTGGCCGATCTCACCGATCGCAGATTTATGGCGATCGATCGGTCGTTTTCCGCGCGCGACTTGATCCTCGATCGATAACTTGTTTTTCGCAATGCCCCCGCCGGACCTTCACGCCTCGACCCGCGACCTTGACACGCTTTCTCTTTCTTCTGCGGTATCCACCCTCTCGCATTTTTCAGCCTGAAATACTGCCCAACGATTTTTCACGTGCTCCATTGGTAATTCAAAGAATTATATGATTCCGAATTACAGAGCCGCGCTCTCTCCCCATTTCGATGTACTTTCAGTAATTGCAAGTATTCGAGCGACCAATCGAGTGTCTCGTTCTCGCTCGTGTAACTTCTCTCGTCCGTTTCTGCTCGCAATTAATTACAATAAAGCCAGAAAATAAATACGTGCACCTAGCATTTTGTATATTTTCTCTATCGTTTTTCAAAGTAAACGAACGTTCTCGTCTAGAAATTCATCTCAATTCGTCCCAAAGAGCTATCTAACTCATATAAGGTGATATGATCGCGAAATATAATTAATAATAAGATACTGATTATTAAAGATTCTTACTATTAATAAGATTTTAATTAACTAACCGAAGGAACTACTCAGCCAGTGCTCGGAGAGATTTCGAAAAGTCTTGAAATTGAAAATCTCTCTCTGGGTTCTATTTTCATCATACCAGGTGGGCGAAATGAGATGGATGAGGGACACGGAGAAACGTAGGAAATCGTTCACGGCATCGTATGCAAATATCGCGACTCGATCGCGAGCGACGTAATCCGGGAACTCGGCAGCTAACGATGTAACTGCTGCATCGAAGTACGCTCGTCGAATTTCGTCTCGATTCGCTCTCTGTGCGCGATGTGTCCGACGTCGCTTACTCATCGCCGTCGAGCGGTAAATCGCCAATCCGACGACGAAGCGGATGAAACGCACCAGCTTCCGCGAGAACGACAACGTCGGGCAATTTGGAGTTGTTGCGAGAGTGTTATTTTCGAGTTCTGACGTGGTAGCGCCGCGCGACGCCGACCTCTTCCGATAATATCCAAGTGATACTCACTGTTCTGCTCCTTTTCTCATCACATTTCTTCGCCGCAAATCAAGATCTCGCAGCGAGACGAGACTACGCGGCGCATATTTCGCGAAACTGGCAATCGACACGCGAATCCTCGCCGAGGCAAATTGCGTATCCCTTTCCGCGTCCCTTTCCGATTCAACTTATTTCGAGCAATTTCACGCGCGTCGCGTCGCGAAGTCCGCAATTTTACCGAGCGGCGGTTCGACCGATCCCAAATTTGCCCGGCCTTTGTTGCATTAATCACGCCACATTACGCCCTCCATTAATCTCATTTCATACGCCTAATAATCGTGCGTAATAAAATTTATTGCGCCTAGGGGTTGGCGGATTTTAAATATTGCCCCGAAGCTTCCGATCACTAAACAATGCACAGCTAATTGTCAAAGCGAACGTTAATGAGTTCATTTGGACGTTGGCCGCGTCCAAGTGTATCGTTATTTTTGATTCTCGCGCGAAATTGCTAATTACGGAATGCCTGTGTGTTTTACGCGTATCGCGCGTAATAGCGAAATAAACAAAGATCGCCGTTGGTTCTCTGCCGGCGACGAGGAGATGAGGCTCTCGCGCGCAGCAATTATCCGAGGATAATCACATAGTTGTTTTCGTCCCACGTGCGAAATAACTCGCTTTTCTTCCCCCAAACGCGATAATTTTGATTGAATCGTTAAGATAGAACTGGTAATCGGGTGCGGAGTTTACTCGCGGGATTAAACCAACGGCGACCCAGTCGCAAAGCACGCGTTCCGGCCGTAATAGTCGATGTTTACCGTGCAAACGATTATTCGCTGCAGATATTTAGCAAATACACAGTTCATATTTTATTGTTTTCTCACTTCACCCTCTTCCCCTCTCTCTCTCTCTCTCTCTCTCTCTCTCTCTCTCTCTCTCTCTCTTTCTCTCTGCCTCTCTGCCTCTATCGCGTATCGACCGAGGCGGCGAATGAACAGCTGGGCGCGGCGAGGCACGCATTTCTTCCGTTTACAAAGCGCGGAAACGAATTTTGGCGTAGTTCCCGCGCGCGAGAATCGATAGAGCGAATATTCGTACGCGGCGTCAAAATTGCCGGGCGCAAAATGCGGAAGAGATCCCGATTTGAAAAACGTCCGCGAAACGTCAGTAACACACGAGGCGACGGCGGCGGCCTCGTCGCGAATGTAAATTTCAACGATCCCGCGGCTGTAACCGGAGGTTACAGACAATTACACGCGGAATTCTCGTGCCACAGACAGACACACACACGGAAAGTCTGCGAACACGTCATCGCGTTATACTAACAGGGGGAACGGGTCAACCTCTTACTATACGGTCTGCAGTATACTGGGTGCTCCGGGCGCCTTTCACTCTCTGTATTTCGCGACTACGCAATTCTCCCGCGAATCTTATCTCACGTGAATTTTTCCTTGGCTTTTTTCGTTTCCACCGTGTGAGATGTATCCTAATTGTTAGACAAGTAGGTAACAATAGATATTGCATAACGCACCTCTCGAACCCGCCGCGTCTCCAGATATTTTACTCATTTATTATTTATCTTCAATTTTTTTTCTTTTCCGTTCGCTCACGAGTTTAATCGCGGTGCTTAGTTTAACAGAAAGAATCTCCAAGCAATAGTTGATATCTATTTGGTAGGTGATAATTATGTATTTATTTGTGTACAATTCTGTTCTTTAGTATAAACGATTGCTTTCATGAAAAGCTGAGGTTCTAAAAAAATGTACATCTTTTTACGTGTGTAAAAAATATTTTATACGAGTAAATATGTTATGCACCGACTTATTTTTCTTCTCTTAGATATTTTTTTTCTCCGAGTGTACATTGAAAAGAAGAATTGTGCAATTTCTGGGCAATCTTTGCATGTCACGGAACGCTCGCTATTCTCGACGAGGGTTTACCGCTTTGCAGAAAGTGTCCCATTATTATTCCTTCGCGCGGCGCGCCATCGATTTGCTCGCGGAACGTTATTCCGGCAGGAAAAATCACGATACACATGACGTCACGGGTTAAAACGTATTTAAGTGACACGATGGAGAGAAATGTAGTAGCGCCACCGTGTTCTCTCTTTCTCTCTCCAGACACCAAATAGAAAACGCGTGTCGCGCTCATCCGGCGCGTCGTGGCGCGCCGCGTCGTGCCGGACGGCCGATATATCGACAGAAGTGTCGATTTAATTCCCATCGTTATTCTTTATCTAACACCACCCCGGCAGATAAGCGCGCGCGCTCGATACGTGGCGAGGTTTACCCCTCCCGAGTTTCTTTTTCGCTATAATAAACGACGATCGTTAAAAGTAATAAACCGCCGCCGCTCAGTCCTGCGCGCGTGGTCAGACGCGAAATTATCGCCGGAAATGGCCTCCACATTTCCCAAGTCCTTGCTTCGGCTTTTATCATTTGGGCCACGCACGCAGGGAAAGAAAACGTGCTCTTCCACGCAACATATAGAACACCGTCGCTCGAAAGCCATTTTTAAGAACGCTGACAGTCTCTCTCTCTCTCTCTTTCTCTCTCTCTCTCTCTCTCTCTCTCTCTCTCTCTCTCTCTCTCTCTCT